>NW_012192600.1:236490-247076 GCF_000956335.1 Plasmodium fragile | reverse complement strand
TTTTTTTTTTTTTTTTTTTATTCCATTTGTAAAGGCACTGAAAATGTTTTCGCCCCTTTGAAAATGCATATGATAGATCCTTTTTGTTTACGTTGTTGTTCCTGCTTAGCAGGTAATGCCGAGTGAACAATTTTGACGGCACGCCGATAGCACGTACATGTAGGTTTGCATATGTGTGTACATATCCCTGCGAAGGGAAGAAAAAAGGTTCCACGTCAATTCCATTTGCATCATGTTAGACCGTTTCTGTCACGTAGATATGAGTGGTAGGAGCGATGTATTCTCAGTTCCTAACGCAGACAGGGACATATATATATACATGCATGAACAACACATGTGCAAGTTTGTATCCGTGTATGTAGAAACTCAAAATTGTTGTTCCACCTTTGCTACATTATAAAGCTATGACAGCCCTTTGGGTAGGTGTATTTTCCAGCAGCGTCTGCGCTACCCAGGCAATACAGACATTAAAGTTGTTTCGCACAGGTACCCTTGAAGAGTACCATATGGGGTGAACAAAAGAAAGCAACGAATTTTGTTCTTTTTTTTTTTTTAGTTTTTGTAAATCTCTACATGGTTACCCCCCACATAGTGCTTCTCACAAAATATATATGCATACATCGCACAAATGACGGTTGCATCCCTTTTAAAAGGTACTTCCATCTGCCTGCTACGACGCATCTCTTGGCAATACAGCATTTGCGCAAAGAGGGGAAAAGGTGAGGTACGGCATAAGGCAAAAGTTGGAAAAGTAATGTTACCACTATTATAGAACCATGTGGGTGGGTAACCTATCTCTGCACTTTGTATATGTCACTTTTATTAGCACATGGTATATAGGACCCTTCCCATATGTGATCAGGAGGAACGGCATCCGAATTGAACTTTTAATAAAATGCTATACCATGTGTACACCTCTACGGGCATGTGTGCTTTGATTTCCAAAAGTGGGGGAGAAAAGCCCACTTAAGTATGTCCATCCTAACGGGCTTCTCGCGTGCTAGGCAAGCATAGAAGCAAGCGCACATATAACCCATGCACACGGATGGGCTCACGGATGGGCTCACGGATGGGCTCACTGATGTGCATACATATGCACAAATGCACTTGTGTGTGGATGTAGGATTTAACAGGCAAACCTAGCTGAGAAACGTCAGTGGAAATATCAACTGTACATGGAAAGGTATGTTGCACAAATAGGAGACGGGGGGGTTTACAAGAATCGCTCATGCGCGCTTAGAAGCACCTGGGTGTGAAGGGCTCATGCGTCTGTTATTCTGTCATGCAGTGGAATGCCTCTTTTGTTCCTTCCCAACTTTGTATGGTTATTGAAAAAGTACTCCTCGTATTCGTATGTCCGGAACCAAGTGGCCAACTGGTATTACGGCTGTGCTTAGCACATTGCTATGCGGTACATTTAATTTTTTTTTTTTTTTTACTAAACATCCCACCATGTCTGGTCCTGGCTTGGCTGCTGCATCGTTGCCATATTTTTGGAACCTGCATTTTTTGATTTGCCCTTTTAAACCAGCACCTTTGAATTGATGTCACTTCCACAAAGTGCATCTGCCGCTTTAACTTGCGGTGGGAACATAGTGCAATGCCAAACAGGATGGTGAAAATATAATAAAAAAAAAAAAAAAAAAAAAAAACAGGCACAGAATTTGTTGCCGAAGGAGCAGTTGCTCGTGGGTCCACTTGATACCCGAGCGTCGTTCGAAAAAAAAAAAAAAAAAAAAAAAAAAGAACATACATGAACAAAATAAATACTATTAAGTACATACGTTGCATACGTTTTACTGAAATAGTAATGCGATGGAATTCCCCTCGCCATGAGGTTTACTCACATGTCGCACGCGTATAGCTGCAGGGATAGCCTGGTAGAGGTCATCACAGGGCAGCACATTAGGGAAAGCCTGAATGAGCAGCGCCAAGTGCGTCCCTAGTGCACAATCACGTCGCAGGTACTGGGTAGTATATAAATACGTGTAGCCATGGAAAAGAAAACGAGAAAGAAGAGTACAGATGATAAGCCTCAGGCTGGTAGCAAGCGGGGGAGGAAGAAAAAGCAGGAAAGTTACTCGAAGGAGGTGCAGGAGGGGGACCAAGCTGGCAAGCCGAAGCAGACAGTGGCAACAAACGCAATAAATGGGAAAAACCGGACAAACGAGAACAGTGTGAGCACTATCACCGAGGACCGTCTCCTTGTTCCGCGGGCCGCGGCCAGGGGCAGGGTGTGTCCGTACCTGCGTACCATCAACAGAAACCTGCTCGACTTTGACTTTGAAAAGTTGTGCAGCATCAGTATGTCCAACCTACACGTATACGCATGCTTAGTGTGCGGACTTTACTTCCAAGGAATAGGAAAAGGAACATACGCATACACACATGCTCTGGAAAAAAACCATTATGTCTTCATCAACCTAGAAACATGCAAAACATGTTGCCTCCCAGAAAATTATGAAATCGAGGATGCATCTCTAAATGATATAAAATATTTCTTAAAACCAACGTATAGCATACAGCAGGTAGAATATATTTGTCGTAATTCCATTTTAGGAAAATCGCTAGATGGTGCAGATTTTTTTCCTGGGTTTGTAGGACTCAATAATTTAAAACATACTGATTATTGCAATGTGATTATTCAGCTTGTGTGTAGCATCATTCCATTAAGAAATTTTTTTTTAGTATTCGAAAATAAAAAATATGTGACCAAAAATATCGTCTCCTCTTTATCTGAACTGATTAAAAAGATTTTTAACCCTCGAAATTTCAAGGGGGTTGTGTCCCCACATGAGTTTTTGCAAACAGTGGGCATTGAATCCAAGAAAAGCTTCAAAATTGGTTCTAAGAACGATCCGCTAGACTTTTTTCTCTGGCTAATTAGTAAAATACATAGGCATGAGGAGAGAGCGCTGCGGAAGGGCATTAAGGGTAGGACGGCCAAGAAGAGGAAGATTGGTCAAAGCGGAGAAAACGCCACAGGGGCAGATGGATCATCGGGCGGAAAAAATAAAGAGGACGAAGAAGAAGATGATGATGACGAGGAGGAAGAAGACAAAATTCAACCTGGGCACCATCTCTCGCAATTCAATGATATGTTGTCCTCCTCCACCGAGTCACACATGTCAGGAGAGCCTGTCCCTGGTGTGGATTCAGCAACCAAGAGGAAAAAAAAAAAAAAAAAAAAAAAAAAATGGAAGTACGACCAGGTAAACATTATCGACTACTGCTTTGATGGCGAGCTAATTATCAGAACGAAAAAAAAAAAAAAAAAAGTTCTGAAGGAGATGACAATATAAACAGTGCTCATAATATAAACAAGGGGGGGAAAAACGGCACGTACAGTGAACGGAATACACGTGAAGATGGCAAATTTCCTCACCAATTGGATAATGAAGGATGGGAAGAGGATGACGTAAGCGATTCGGAGAACGAAGACGATACACACTTGGCTGATGGGGAAGAATTGAACGGAAAAAAAAATTACGTAACGCAAAAAATTCCATTTCGAACTCTTTCCTTAAAACTTCCCAATCCACCCATTTTTAAAAGCACAACAGAAAGTAACATCATACCACAGGTATCCATTTTCGAGCTATTGACTAAATTTGATGGAGAAACGGAATCCTTTTTAAATGAAAAATCTGAGCCAAGCACTTTAATCATTTCCAAGTTGCCCAAATATTTAGTCTTTACCATTAAGAGGTTTTCAAAAAATAATTTTTTTGTAGAAAAAAATGGTACCATTGTTAATTTTGTTATAAAAAATTTAGACATGAAAGATTATGTACATGAAGATTACCTGGACAAGAATCCTGTGACCAAATACAATTTAATTGCTAATATTTTTCACAGCGGCTCGGTTAGTAGTGGCACTTACAAAATTCATGTCCTCAACCAGGCATCCAACGAATGGTATGAGATGGAGGACCTGCACGTGATTACCGTTTTGCCCCAGCTGGTTCTCCTACCCGAGTCCTGTGTGCAGTTGTATCAGCGCCAGGATGTGCAACTCAACGGGGAGATCCCCTGAGGTGGGCATACTTGTGTAGTGGTGCTGTGTAGCGGTGTGGCACACAGAGCGACATGCATTCCGTGCTGCCCCCCTCACAGTTTTATAGTATTTGCTTGACGACCGCTATTCTTCAACTGTTCTTTACCATAACTTAACCCTTCGCGTTACACACAAACCCATCGCATCTAGTTCATGTACACACTTGTGCGGGGTAAAACATGTAAGAACATCCTCCCCCTCACAAGTACCAAACTGTTTTAAAAGCATAAACTTGTTAGTTGTTTTCTCCACTTTGTGCTTCCCTAAGTTACGCTCTTAGGGGTTGACACGATGCACAGGTCAACTTGGCCAATTTTTTTTTTTTTTTTTTCTTTTTTTTTTTTTTTTTTTTTTTTTTTTTTTTTGCAATTTGGGCGTTCATTTTGTTTCTGTTTTGTTTCAACTTTTGGAACATTTTGTGTAAAACGGATGGTACACATGTAAAAAAAAAAAAAAAACTCTTATCGACCCCTCGAATTGTGAAACGTAACAGCCAAGGTGCTCTTTCCCAGGGTGTATATCCTCAACGGACCAAAGAACGAGCTCGAAATTATTTTATTTGCCACGAGAGTATGCTAGGTGCTCATTGTATAATGCACATTCTTCTCCTCTCAAAAGAAATGAATAAAATGACACACTGCATGCTTGGAACGCACAAGTATGCGAACAGTGCAAATTATAAAGCGCACTTTTTTCTTTTTTTTTTTTTTTCGGGGGCCGCAGGGGAGGAATATTAAAATGTGTACAAATAAAAAAAGAAAAAAAAAAAAAGAGGAAATTCATGTCTTCGGTAAAATTGTCAAATGGGAAGGGAAAACGTTAAATCAATTAAACATCCTATGCGAGTAATGATACACTTGTTCCAAGGGAAGGATCTTTAACTTTAAGTAACACGGGATAGTCACTCTTTTTTTTTTTAACACTTTTTTTTTTCTCTGATTTTTACATGACCCTTGTGCTCTCCATTTATGCATGCAATTTGCGCTATGGTTCCATTTTTGAACGATCGCCCCGCGAATACATTTTTTACCCCAACCCCCTTTTTCACGGCCCCCTAAAAAGTATTGAGTAATCCGATTCGGTTAGCACAATCCATTCACGCGAGATAAGGAACAACAACTTCGCACACCACGAGTGTGTATTCTTTGGCCATTCCAAAGACAAAGGGAAATCTGCGCAGTTTTTCCTTTTTTTTTTTTACCCCTTTATCCATTTTTATTGTACCTTGCGCAATTTCGTTCACCCACGCGAGGTGTGTATGCCTGGGTTGAGGCGCGCAAAAGCAGGCAACGCACTCACCTGGTTCACTCTCCCGCGCTGCCCGCGTGGATGCTTAACTGTTTAGCGGCTTAACCGTGCCGCCTATCTGAGCGCTGATCACCTCACAAATGGGAACTCCGCGACGCCGACCGGGGCAGAACACTAGCCCCTATGCGATGAGCTCTTCGAACATTTTTGGCACGAACAATGAGATTTTTGGAAGCAATTTCATGAACTCGCCCGTGTCCAGCAGGAGGACGAAAAACAGCAAGGGCAGCTTCCTGAACAGTATGTTGAACGAATCCAAGTACCTAAACCACAGCAACACGGGGTCCCAGTTTCTGAGGTACGGACACACACCTCTAGCGATCAGAAGAATAAAATGCGCAAGAGCCGACATAGGAGATGTAGGCAGGGAGGCTTTCATGGAAGACGTGGAATCAGGAAGACTACCCCATTTTATTGATTCTAATTTGGAGCAAATAAAAGAATTGTTCAACCAATTCTTTGACGAATTTAATATAACAAATTATAGCGACGTCTTGCAGTTCACAGATGAGGACAGAAGCATCACAGAGTATATCCTTCTTCACAGGGATAACTTGAAGGTGTACTTGGCCTACTATGGATGGAAGATGATAAAATTTATTGAGACGGGTCGACAAAATGAATGCAAACTAAACAACCAAGTGGAAGAAACTGATTCAGATGCAGTAAAAAATTTGGAACACATAAAGTCGTTTGAAGTGGACTTAACACACATTTACTTCTTTAACAAAAAATTGTATAAACTAATTATAGAGTACCCATCCGACTGCATCAGCGAGATTGATAAAATTATAAGTGCCAAGTATAACTCCCTGTTATCATTAGTACTCGAGGGAGACACCAAATCGAATGCATCAGATAAGTATTCCCTCATCAACGGAAAGCAGGATTATTGTAGGGTTCGATTCTTTAACAAAAGACATAAGGATACCCCTAGAAAATTAGGACCAAATCATATAGAAACATTAGTGTGTATAAAAGGAGTTATAATCAGATGCTCCAATATAATCCCTGAAATGACCATGGCTGCTTTTAAATGTACATCTAAAAAAAGAATAGGTGTTAATAATTATGAAAAGTGCAATGAAGAAGTGTATGAACATGTCATCCAAGGAGAAGTACAAGAACCTCTAACCTGTACAAACTGTAATAATAAGAACACTTTTGAATTATGGCATAACAATTGCTGCTTTTCTTCAAAGCAACTCATCAAATTGAGTGAAGTCACTGAACATTTGAAACAAGGAGAGACTCCTCAATCCATTTCTATATATGCATATGACGATTTGATAGACTACACCAAACCAGGAGACACGGTTGAATTGACCGGAATTCTGAAAGCCTCTCCAGTAAGATTAAATCCCAGGTCCAGATGTTACAATAGTGTTCATAGAACCTATATCAACGTCATACATATTAGAAAGGAAAATAAACAGAAGATGAAACTAACTGAACAGAATGACACTGCATCAGTTATTTTAAAAAGAAATGACGACGGAACAGTGGAAGAAAATTTCGAAAAATTAAATGAACAAGGAAATCTACTCTTCACCACAGAAGTAATACAGAAAATGCAAAAATTGAGTAAAGACCCAAATATATACCAACGGCTAGTTGATTCTATAGCTCCATCTATTTATGGACGAGACGATATCAAGAAAGGTCTCCTTTGCCAATTATTCGGTGGAAGCAAAACTACGGATAAATTTAAAAATAAATATCGATCTGAAATTCATATATTACTATGTGGAGATCCTTCTACAGCCAAATCCCAACTTTTGCATTATGTGCATAAATTATCCCCAAGAGGTATTTACACAAGTGGCAAAGGGAGTAGCAGTGTCGGTCTGACTGCTTTCATTTCGAAAGACTCCGAGACGAAAGAATACATCTTAGAATCTGGTGCAGTTGTTCTGTCTGATAAAGGAATTTGCTGCATTGACGAGTTTGATAAAATGGATGACTCCGCTAGGGCAATTTTACACGAAGTTATGGAACAGCAGACGGTCACCATTGCCAAGGCAGGAATCGTGGCAACACTGAATGCTCGTACATCCGTTCTTGCATCTGCTAATCCGATTAACAGTAGATATGATAAGAATAAAGCTGTTGTGGAAAATATCAACTTACCACCATCCCTTTTTTCAAGATTTGATTTGATCTATCTCGTTATAGATCAGGCGAATGAGGAGGAAGACAAAAAATTGGCCACCGTGCTTTGCAAAAACTTTTCCTACGGCGCGAAAGACGAGTCAGACTCGGACACGGATGACGAATCAGATTCCGACTCCAAATCGGGTGACGAGTTAAAATCTCCTTCGGAGTTGGACGCTGGCGATGGCGCAGAACCATACCAAAGGAGGAGGCATCATATAGGAGGAGACCACACTGCTAACCCGAACAAGGCGTGTAACAAAAAGTCCAAAAAGTATCAAATTGATTCGAACACCCTGGCCTTGTATATAGCTTACTGCCGCATAACCTGCAATCCTATCATTTCGCTAGAAAGCAAAAAAATTATAATTGATGAATACATAAAAATGAGATGCAAGGAAGGATCAAAATCTCCAACAGCTAGCCCCAGACAGTTGGAAGGACTCGTTCGATTGAGCCAAAGTTTAGCAAGAATGAAACTCAAAGATGTAGTTACTCCTGAAGAAGCCAACGAAGCTGTGCGGCTTATGAACATTGCTACGTTTCAAAGTTTGATAGATCCTCTAAGTGGAAGAATAGATTTTGATCAAGTCAACCTTGGACAGACATCCCAGCATAAGAAAAAATCAGATCAGATAAAGGACATCATTATGAATGCTCTCCTTTTGAGGAACATGACAAAGGACGAATTGCTTTCTCATTGTCATGAAACCATTATGAATAATCGGGACTATGCGATGGCTATGGATAGAAAGTCCTTCGAAGAGGCTTTCCACGACCTCGAACGGTCCCAGGAGATCACACGGCTATTTTCTGGCCTGTACAAGAAGAAGTAGGGAACGAAGAAGGGGGGCCACCCCACCCCCGTACTGAGGCACTATATGCGTATGCATGTAGAGGAAATTTCTTATCAGTGACTCAGGGCGCTTTGCGTGGGTGTTTTCTCCTTTGGCGCACCTCGTCGAGGTTGGCTGAAAGGTGGAACTTGTAAAGAGTTTTAGCACCGTTGAGTAGCACCGCAAGGTGTGATTTCCTGTTTTCCTTTTTCATTTTTAAGTACCCCTTATGAACTGGGGAATGCGATTCGACTTTCTTTGAGTCACTGAGAAGATGTATGTGCCCTCTTTTCCTAATGTACCATACATGTGTGTCCAAATGTACTTGGACTTTCTGTGCATCCATCACTTAAGGGTGCAACAGTCTATAGGGTGAGTTCATAACTCTACCCCCCCGTGTATTAGGAGGCGCATCGTTAGAGGCACATTTCACGAATATTGGAGTTGTACATAGTTATGGAGGCGAGTAAATGAGGTGTACATAAATATGGGTTAAAAGACACATCGCTACATTGACGTAAGCGGAATACCGTCCCTTTTGTTTTACCTTAATGAGCGAGCGTGCCCGGTTTCCCCGGGCTTGCAAAGGGCTAAAAACTAAGAGAGAAGAAGTCAAAGAGGAAAAATGAGTTGACGAACATTTTTTTTGCTGCGTACAAAGGTGCTGGAAATTTTTTTAAAAAAAATGACTACAAGGAAAGTACACATATGCCTCCGCCACCACTGTACCTCTTCACCACGTTGCACAAGGAAGTCGTAATGATATTTATTATTGAATTTTCTTTTTTGTTCATTCTGTTCTATTGCATTATTGGCGCAATTTACCGGAACTCCCAAACAAGGGAAAACATGAGCAACGGAGGAATGTTTCTTGCATGGCGTGCATAGGTATCCATACAAAATCGTGTTCACTCTGTTTTCATTTCGCAAAACGTGTAATTACGAATAGGGATTGACTTATTTAGGCATATTGCTCAATACAGTTTAAAAGGATAAGTGAAAAACAGAAAAAAAAAAAAAAAAGAAGAAGAAGAAAATATGCCCCAAAACCACGTTCTTCCCGTTTCTACGTACATAAGGGTTTGATACAAAAACAGGTCACATGATGTAAATGTTTGTGAAATATCGCCGCAACAGATTTCCCTGAGAAAGAGTACTGCTTTGCTATACAGTTCGCCTTGTTGACACATGGCTACCAAGCATATTGAAGAAGCAATAGTGAGGCCATTTATGCAAGTTGCATTTCTCCACTTTATCAAAATTTCGAAGTTGCTTGGGAAACAGCGTTTGCTGGTTTCACTGTCACGTACGTTGAATGGCATACACATATATATATACTCTCGTAAGTGTTACCCTAGCCTATGTTAATTTTCCCTTTCTCTCTCCATGTATCGTTCCTCTCTAGGTTCTTATTTTATTATTTTTTTTTTTGTGAGATGCAGAGAACAAGTTCATTACACTACTATGCATCTATGTACCCATATATATTGTATACATGGTATACTGATATGCACTTTGCTACATTGAGTACAAGTTATTGCGAAAACGAAAACTACCCCATGGTTCCTTTTTGCAATTGTTCCTTTTATATGCGACCTTTATTTGCATTTGTCATTGTATAGTGGATATTGCTTGACCAAATTTTTTTTTTTTTTTTTTTTTTTTTTTTTTGTTTCTGTGTTTGGGTATTAAGAAAAGGTAATCTGGTTAGTCACTTATGATGAATCAAAAAAAAAAATAAAAAAATAAAAACAATATACAGTGTGGAGAGTGCACTCTTTCAGGAATATGTAAAAGTGTCATCTTATTTAGGGGAATGTCTTGTTATTTTCCTGTGGAATTGTGTGGCAGGTGAAAAACGAATTCAGAATCATATCCCGTTTAGTATACATATAGCATATATATATTAGGCACAGAGCATGCATAGAGTATGTATGCAGTAAAATGGAGTATCCATACACATGTATAATTCTGGGTACTCGAACTGCACCAGAAAAATTTGCATTCTTATCCTCGAGCCCCCAGGAAATTAGTACATATGAACCTTATGTAAAATATAGGGGAATACATTTGTAGATTTATAAAAAAAAACGATTGATTTAAGTAAAATTTTCTTTTTCTTTTTCTTTTTCTTTTTCTTTTCCTTTTTGTTCGTCCTTTTTACTCTTTTTTTTACTTTTAGTTTTACTTTTTTCTTGTTTTTTGCTTTTTTTTTTTTTTTTTTTTTTTTT
>NW_012192600.1:227151-232889 GCF_000956335.1 Plasmodium fragile | reverse complement strand
TTTTACTTTTTTCTTTTTTTTTTTTTTTTTTTTTTTTTTTTTTTTTTGCCGCTGCTTGGGAAGGGAGATATAACGGATCCCCTCCAATATGCATTATAATTATTGCAATAAGTTATAACATTGAACAGAAAAATAATATATTCCTTTATTTTTCACGTAAAACCTTGTACTAAGTAGAAAGGTACAAAAAAATAAATAAAAGAACGTATCATAGAAGCAGATAAATGAATTTATGAATGAACCTTGAAATGAACCAATGATTGAGCTAATAAATATATAAAGTCATTGAGTAACTATGTTTTGCTGTCTCTGAGGTATAAACCTGTAGATCCTTTTTCTGTAAGAAGATAATTTTTATTTTGTCACAATATTCTTTCGAGTGACATTAAATTTGGGTGTTTTATATTCATATTCTCTTTATGATAACATTATTTTGGGTGTTCCACATTCTGTAATGTTACCATACGCATTACAATGCTGTTTAATGTATGCACTACAGCACTATATACGAAATATAGCGCATATGAGCTTATTTTCATATTCGTGCTTGTGTTTATATTAATACATGTGACAAACAGGCCGAAGTGAGTAGTGCCTCTACCTCCACTATAACCTGCTACATACATTTCTGTATCACTATATTATTGTTGTGCTTACTTACCCTTGGTACCTGTTTCATTATGTTTTTTGTATGCATCATATATATGACGTGTGTTTTTCGTACATACTCTCCATTACTTTGTACATTGTTGGCACCCTTTTAGTACATTGCTGGTACGATTTTTGTACATTGTGGCCCCTACTTTGTACACTTTGCCATTCCCTTTTTACATTTATTGCCATTCCCTTTTTACATTTATTCCCATTCCCTTTTTTACATTTATTGCCATTCCCTTTTTTACATTTTGTGCCATTCCCTTTTTGTACGTTTGTCGTACCTCCTCTCTACAGGACTGGTATGTTTTTCGTACATTTTTGGCATAAAATTTTCTACTTTTTGTACATTTCCCTATATTTGTAGGGCCTTTTTAGTGCATACTTCATACACTCTGGCTTGATTGCCACGCCTTCCCAGGCAATCGCTGCTGTCACCGCTGTAACATATACACTTGTGACGTACACATATGTATGCAGGGTGTACATGATATGTCAATATAGACCATACACATATATATGTTATTTTCTTGGGGGAACTGTGCGCTGAAAGCGACAGTGGGTTGTACTCCACGCGCAGGGCGAGTAGAACCAAGAGAACAGAAAAAAGTGCAAATGTTAAAGCGGAATGCGAACAAGACACAGCAACCTTCTGTGCGCACCCCAGTACACCACATGAATGTGCGTTATTAGGGGCAAAAGCAGAAAGGACCCCAAAAAAGACATTTTTTTTTTTTCTTTTTCTTGTTTTCTTGTGTTCACACATTATAAGGTGAAATATGATTTCAATTCCCATCTAAATGCATTATTGAGTACATGATAATAGATGTTATTATATTATTTTTTTTTTTCTGGCACTTAAGACTCGCTAATTGCATGCGGATTGAGGAAGTGTCCCTGTTTACATGACCTGTTAAGTGTAAAGTTCAGATATTAAGAAATTGAACTTTTTTTTTCGTTAATGAAACTTTTCACCAGCCTGGACGCGTGTGTGCGCCTTGGTCCTTCACTTGTTATCGCCTGACATCACCTACCTGTCTGGCTCCCTGCTTTTTTTTTTTTTTTTTTTTCCTTCCTTTTCTTGCATGGGCAGATAGTAACTATGTGTTCACATGGCGTGCGTGAAATAAAATTTCACAAAAGAGAACGTATTAGGAAAATATATATGCATGCGAAGTTGCATAAATATGCATATGTACATGTGTGTACACAAATTAACGTAAAGAGAGAGAACATAATATGCAGTTTGAGAAACATCCCTTGATAAAGCAAGAACATATTTTTGCATATGAGCATTTTCATGTACATGTGACTTCTCCTTCCTATAATAGACAACAAAGGTGTCTTATAGACATGCTCTAATAGCCGAATTGAGCTATTTTTTTTTTTTTTTTTTTTTTTAGCTGTAGATTTAATTTTTTTTTTTATGTACGTTCATGCAATTTAGTCATTTTGGCTGGCTACATTTCTGAAGGAGAAAAATAGCAAGTTGTAATGGTTTGTCTATTACATATGAATCATAATTTGTAATTTTTGTTTTTCCTTTTATCTTTATTTCTTTTTTTACATGTGTTAATTATTGTGGGCTTGAAACAGACACGTGATCTTCACTAATGTATTGCGCTTTTACACTTTCCTTATTATAGTGAAAAATTACATAAGGATATTGGCAACATTTAGCGATTGCGTATTCCGTATAGCTCTCAGTACTCTTATATAAAGAATGCCGATTATTTAAGTGCCGAGTTCACGTATGTGGCAGGGCACGTATATATCATTATACGTATGTAGATTGACATATATTCGTACCTTTGTGTGCCTTTATTCTTTTTGTGCCCCTTTTCTCGTATGTTCACGTATATGTACATATACCCTTCCTGCCTGTGGATCTTATTACGTACTTTTATTTATATACGTCTGTGGTGACCTCACGTATTTATTGAAAACAGGCGAATAATCGCGTTGTAGGGGCGGGGGAACAAACGAAAAAGGCCCATTGGTGAATCCATCCATCATTCATCAAGACAATCACGCACCCGCTGGCTTTATTTTCCCGTTTAATGTCCCTTAAGGCTTTTCACGTATGATTTCTACTCGTATATGTTTTTTATTTTTAAATTTTAAGATATAACACGTCCTATATTTTTATTTTTGTCCTTTCACATTTTATTTTAACATTTTACTCTTTAATTTTTAACTTAATTTTTTTTTTTTTTTTTTTTTTGTGTGTTGTACAGCACCAGTATTTCCATCCACAAATCGAATAGTCCTCTTCTGTGTTGATTACTAACACATTTATTTTCCTCCCCCCCCTTATGTATTTACTCCCTTATCCTGTATGTCCTCCATCATTGTTATGTGCTATATGTTATGCAACTCGTCGTTGCTTCCGCCGTTACATATGCGCACAAGCATGAGCCTTGCATGATTCTCACATTTCCTGCAAGTATTTTTTTTGCGAATATCTCAGTGTTGCGTGCCCTACTTTATAAAAGCCTTCTGGTTCACGTAAGCGCTCATTTTGAACTTTTTCACATAGGCTGTTTTGTGTTTATGATGCTTTTACTCGCGTAAAGTATATTATTTTTTTTAAATTACAAAGTGTGTCATGCTTGCTTCTTTTTTGAGTACGCCGCTTTAATGTGCTATTTTTTTTTTATGCTTCCAGGAAATTTATTTGTTAGCATCTAACGCATTTTACGTGGTGTAATCTCTTACCCGCACGCGCGCACTTGAATTGACTACATATTTATACTTACATGTGCCTCCACGAATACCCAGTGAACACGGCTGAGTATTGTTGTAGATAATTCGTCGTATATACAGCAGGGTGAATAATTCTTAATTTAAAAAAAAAAACTTGCACAGAATTTCGAGCAGCGCCTGAACACATGAACCTCACCAAATGGAAAATACGCAAAGAAAATAAGCATTTGCATTTTTCACATATATACATACATAATTTACATATTTATATACTTATTTACATACTTTTGTACATATATGCGTAAATACATACATTCATATAGCACATACATATTTACATACATGCGGTGCCATATACATACAGCACTATATTATATACATATATACATTCCCCCCTACATATGTAAAACAACTAATTTTCGCATTTCAGCACAGCAAAAATTTTTTTCCCATTCATAATGATTTTCCTTTTTTGTTGATTAAAAATAAACGCGTTATATACTTTTCACTTGATTTTTCTATGTTTATATGTAAATAAACCTAATTTTTTTTGTTTTTTTTTTTTTTCCCCTTATTCTTCCATGTGAAGGATTAAATTGGACAATTCTCACAATAATGTACATCAGGTGCATGTGAGAACATGCATTCTTGACTTTAAGTTATTCATTTACCTGATTTGTCATGATTGTGAATGCTTTAAGAGCTTGAATACCCTGTAGCTGAAAAAGTATGATTAAATCATGCGTGTTGGCGTTAACCTTAAATGTATAAACGCCAATCGGCAGGGGGCACATTCAAGTACTCCATTCATTTACATATTTATTTACATATTTTATTCACATACTTTTTTTAACTAATTTGTTGCATAAGCTCCTGTCATAATAACCGAATAAATGAACAATCCACGCTCAAGAGTGGATCTCCATTTATTCCCATGATATTATTCACACCTGTTTATAAAATATCCTATGATTTTTAATGTATATGAGCGACAGCACATAAGTAAAAACGGGACCCTCCCCCCGCTTGGCATATGTGAGCAACCGTATGATTTCTTTGTCCCTCTCCTCCATGTGCTTCTTTGCAAAGTACAGGATTGAGAAGGATAATATGCCTAGTGATAAAATTTTGTCTCCATTTTTATTTTATTTTTTTTTTTTTTCACTCATTTTTTTAAAAATATAAGAAAAATCTGTGCATGAAATACCTGTCAAATTCATACAGCGTGCATATACACGTATGATTCATATGTGTACATGGACATAAGTACAAGCTTCTGCTTATGCACATGCTGTCGTTTGTGTATTTACATATCTACATTTCGAATGGGCCATTTTCCACACGCTCTGTTGCATGTAAGCCGCATGACGCCATTGCACCATATGTGAGACCGTGCATACGGACGTGTAGATGTCAAAGTTCATATTGCAGTGATGCATACTTTATAGTCTACAGTACATATAATATACTAGCCCTCCATTCGCCACAAAAAAAGAAAAGAAAAATCCGAAGAATTTACCATAAAGCACGTCGTCTATACCTGCCAAGGGTGGACTTGCATTTCAGACTTTATGCTCCAGTATACATTTAAGTAACAGTGCTGTTAATATACATACCTTTATTGTGCTCTTGTCCATTTTTGCTTTTTTTTGCACAGAAGACTCCCGGGGGGAAAGAAATTCCGTTGGGGATACTTCACACCGCGGCGTAGCTCTGGCAAAACGTTTATTTGCATTCGGTGCATTTGTTAGTATACGTGAAAGTGGACGCTACGAATCGCCACGGAGCATATATAATTGTGCAATGCCGTGACTGCAAAAGTGCGTAGCTGAGTAACTCAGCAATTACATAACTGATTAATTGCGTAACAGCTCAATTGCGTCACTGCACCACTGCACCACAGGCCACGTGTGCACAGAGCCCTTTCCTAGCCCACCGTGTGTCCACCCTAATTATATACACCAAAGAGTTCTACTTATATTTTTGCCCACATGTGCCCGTATGCCCCGACCCAGTCTTAGAGAGAACAGTTTGAAATGTGCAAAGTGTATTAAAATTGTCAAGCCATAAATAAGTGCATACCTAGAGCCGAGTCACACACATTGATGTACTCTTTTCTGTCAAAATATTCTTAAGACTTTACTTCCCCCTGTGCGTTACAGGAACCATTATGTTCCTTCGCTCGGTGCCCATTGCACATTGCGGCCCCGTTCAATTCTTACATAACATATATATTATTGTGCATGCGTATTTATGTGCACTTATGTGTACTAGCTTTTGTGTCTCAGTGAATTCCTCATAAATAGGGAAGAACACATTGCGCTCGTTGCTTCCTTTTTTTCCTTTTTTTTTTTTTTTTTTTTTTTGCGATGCGCATG
>NW_012192600.1:223936-224735 GCF_000956335.1 Plasmodium fragile | reverse complement strand
CTGTATTCTGTATTTGCCAATGCTATGGACACTTTTTTTGCGTGCGCATGGCCTAGATCTGTACGTACACATGAATAGCCGTCGTACGTTCGGCAGTTAAGCCTAGGAAAAAAAAAAAAAAAAAAGGTGTAAAAGAACTGGCGTGCTTTTATTTTACAGGAAAATTGCCAAGTGTAATAATCTATATATAGCTAATATTTATTTTGTGGCTCGTTACCCGTTTGTTTATTTCGTGAGGCACCTTTTCCCATCGCGCGCGCCTGCCAAGCACGGCACAGCTTGTTAGACGACATGGGTTAACGCGTGTATGCGTGAATGTTTATGTTTGTGTGAACATTCATGTATTCGCGTATGCGACCGTTTCTGTTTCCTTATGCGTATATTCATGTGTAATGTTATGTGTATTTTTGTGTGTATTTTTGTGTGTAGTTTTGTGTGTATTTTTGTGTGTATTATTGTGTATTCTTATGTGTATATTTATATGCATATGCTTTCACATGTATGTATTTACATAAGTATATGCTTTCCTTTTTTCCTTTTTTTTTTTTTTCTTCTTCGTTCTTCCTTCTCGTGTAAACAATTTTGCCGAGTGCAAGAATTTACTTTATGAGCTTTAATTGTGGTATTTTCTGCCCTCGCGCCATCCCTTTGTGTTTACATCATTGCATTCTCTTTTTGTTTCACGCAAGGTACTTCCTTGTTGCCCCTGTTTTTTTTTTTTTTTTTTTTTTTTTTATCTCTATGCTTTTTGTTTCATGTCGCTTCAATAAACCTAATTTTTTTTTTTTTTTTTTTTTTT
>NW_012192600.1:215145-222474 GCF_000956335.1 Plasmodium fragile | reverse complement strand
CTTTTTTTTTTTTTTTTTTTTTTTTTTTTTTTTTCCACTTCTATGCGTGCGCATACACATACTATATACGATGTTTTTTTTTTTTTTTTTTTTTTTTTTAATTGTGCCCAAGTATACACCGTTCTTGTTTTGACGGACGCTACTGATCCGTGGCATGTTCCTAGTGTGCATGTCCTCACGTGTGACCCGTATCAGTGTTCATACGTGCATGCAACTGTAACGGAGCACCTACACCTGTGATAGGTCTTTTTCCCGTTGTACGGTGAATAAGCTCCATGTGTGCTTTACACCAAATCTGTGTTGCGTTATTCTTCACATTTACCACCACGTTTGACATGTAATCATTTTTTTTTTTTTTACTCTAATTAATTTAAGGATTAGAGCTGTTTCAGGTTGCAGAGCGCACCCTCGCCGTTACCTTCATTTCAATCTTCATCTTCGTTAATATCTCCCCCCTTTTAAATACCCAGCGCGTAAATTGATTTTACAGTCGCTTCAACCTTATGTATGTCCCCATTATTACGACAGCGTGTCTACCCCACCCATTCACAAGCAGTACAAGCAGTACAAGCATTATCCGTATTGTTACTGTGCTATAGAACTATATTTATATTGAAATGCTTTTCACTTATTTTCCTTTTTTTTTTTTTTTTTTTGTGATGCGCGTGGATTATTTATATGAACAAATATAGTTTTGTATAATTGGGGGCAACCATAAAATCGAATGTACCCTCCCATTTGCTTCAGTTCAGTTCATTTTTTTTTTCCCCCCCTTTTTAGTGGCTTCGCTGGTACGAAGCATATGTGTCCTATACACATGAATTTTTGTTCCTTTTAGATTTTTCTTCATTTACACCACACCGAGGGTTGCACATCTCACACGAGAGAAAAGCGAAAAAAAAAATAATAAAATACATGCACGTGTGTGTGTACATATATATATATATGTATACCTCTATGCATACAGATTCATTTAATCCACAGAGAGTGAGCAGTTCTTCTTGATAGTTTAACGCCCATCCATGAGCCTGTGTGTTTCCCTTTCCCGTGCACGTTATAAGCGAGAGTAGGAAGTAGCACTGGCCTGTATTATACTTGCACAATAGTGTATATATACATATATATATGTACATATCTGCACACGTGCGTACGTGCTTGGACGAAGACCCGTTTCGGTGACAAGCTCAGTGGGAAGCAGCTCATTATCACACCTTGTCGACACGGAAGGAAAAAATGCAGACCAACGCTGAAATTTTAGACATGAAGGAAAATTGCGGCGCAAAGCAACACTTGAAAGGGAAGTACAAAGTTAGAAGAGCGACTAAAAGCATATATAAGAACGACGTAAATTATTATGATAAACATTACGCGAACATGAAAGAAGCAAAAGATGCACCGAGTAATAAAACACAAGAAACGAACCACTCCTCAGAAGATAATTATTACCAAAATAATATGAACGGAATGAATAATTATGACTCTTCTTTGTTAGCGGATAAAGATAATCATGATAATTCTACAAACCATGAATACGACATGGACACCTTGGACAATGACACCTCAGGGAACAGAACATATAGCTATGGAGTAGATTCGTATGACTGTGGCGTCACAGACAACGGCAACAATATGGTCAATATGAATGGGACTGCAACGGATTATAGTACATATGTGAACCCCGAAATGTATTCTTACGGAGTAAGTATGGGGAATAGCTCCTTGGGGAATAACCCCTTGGGGAACGTTGGCATGGGCCAAATGGGCAACACAAGTCATACCGCCCTCGTCAATGGAATGCACACAATGAACGGCATGAACGGCGTGAACGGGATGAACGGAATGAACGGAATGAACGGAATGAACAACGCGGCGGATTTTATGGGTCACATGGGCATGGTCAATGGGCTAAATGGTATGCTTACAGTGAACTGCATGACTGGAGAAAATGCGGCCAACCAGGGAGGCAATTTTGGGGGCGCCCACACAACGCATAACTTTGGCCATAATGAAAATCCGAATTTCATGAACAGCCATTTTTTAAGTAAATCTAAAATGTACAACAGCGGGCAAAGTAACCATGTGGATGATGCAAATGTCGAGGCGAGTCATATGGTGGCCATGAATCGACACATAAATAGTAACAGCGCGAATTTTCAACCCTACGCGCCAATGTATTATGAGGGTAATGCTACTGGCCAGGGTGATAGCAACAATAGCAATCCCTACAATGAGAACGCAAATTATATAGCAAATTACCGAAGGAATGATATAAGCATGCAAGATGGATTCCAAAATGAATCGTTCAAAGAAAATGAGCAAGAAATTATTAGTGACTCGATGGATGATTATTACGAGAAAGGCAATGAGCACCATGGGTATGTGCGCCAAAGCCTGGAGTGCACTCCGAGGTCGAGCTGTGTACCGTATAACGCCGCGTCATATGGCACCACCGATGCGTGGGGAAATAATTGCAGCAACAGCGGCAGTAACAATAGCGGCAGCAACAACAGCGGTAGTAATAAAGTCAACAACAATGGAAGGTGTAAGCGCGGCGCAAATAACAACCACAGTAATATCAACCATGCCGTGTCTTCTTATACCGTGAATAATGGCGATGATGGATATATGCACCCGAGCGGTGGAAGCTGTGCATACGATGTGGATGCGAACAACGGGATGTACGTGAACAGCAACAATGCCAGCTTGTGTGACACGTATGTGAATGTTATGAACGCCATGGGCGGCAGTGTTGTAGGTGAAAACTTCAACGTTAGTCACTCCAATGGTGCCGTCTTCAACAGCAGCAACTCAAGCAGTAAGCATGTCGAAGGCGTGAACAAGGTAGGCGCGAATGGCTGCGAAGGGATGAACACCAACTCGACGGTCAGCCATGATACCACATGCCCCATCAACTATGAAGAGGATGAAAATGATGAGGACAATGGTGCTCACGAGGAAGGCGTGAAGAGCGGCAACGACCCACGCGGATTCATGTGCGCGCCAGAGGAGGGCCATGTACGCGTTATGGGGACCACGTTGGACGCGGCGGAGAATGACCACGTACAACACTCCCATTCCATGTTCAACACAAACAAGTACAATGCATTCAGTTACAACCAGTTCTCCAGATTAGACAGTAGCTACAGTAGACGGAGCAGCACAACTAATTCTATGAACGTGTCGAGTATGAACGATTTCGATAACTCCCCATCATGTTCTAATGGCCACAATACAGCCATGCAGAAGCAGGGGCAGAATATGAAGCAGTTTGTTGAGAATGGACAGAACCAATACTTAGAACCCACCACCAATGGGTACACTAACCTTAGACCTAACGCTAGTGGCAACAGGGATATAGCGGATTGTAGAATGAATGGAATGAAAATGAAAAATGACGATGTCCCAATGGATATGAAGGGAAATGATGACATGGAGATGAGTGGCATAAGGGATAGTCAAGTAGGTGCAAATGGCCGAATTGGCAACAGCACGAGTAGTAGTAGCGAATTGGACCACTTGAAAAATAAGCCTAGGAAGAAATTCTCCACGCACATGCCAAATGAGGCAGGACGCGGAGGGGTTTTCAAAAATGTCCGCTGCAGCACTGCACAGGTTAAATACGGTGATACGAAAAAAGGAAATGGTGATGACATGGCCGAGTACAACCAAGAGGTAGAATACAATGTAAACGAATCGTATGATGTTAGTCGGGACAACGACATGAACCGTGAGGTCGACTCCAACCATCAGGTGCAGAGCGCAGAAAGTTACTCAAACGTATTAGTCGATAAGGCGCAAATGAGAAATGGAGGTACTTACGAAACTGTGCCTAATTTCAGTGGGGATAATGGGCATGTGATGTACAAGGTCGAACAAAATGTTAAGTCGAACGGAGGAGGAGGGATGCCCAATTCTGCGGATCACCTCAGAGCAGGAAGCTACCAAAAGTGTAAAAGCTACATGAGGAAAACGAGCGACCTTGCTCATATGTATGACCCTAATGGGGAAATGAATAACTCCAGCAATGGTGCCCCTTACTATATGAGCAACGCCACGTCGAAATCTTCATACTTCCTGTTGCCAAATGGGAACCCGTCCATTAATGACCTTGGCAACGGGATGAGTTACGATGGGGGTAATGGGGTGTCCACGGAGGAAGGCGTCCATGCAACCGGTACAAACACAGCGACTGTTGGAACATCGGCCGCTGCTGCAAATGTAGCCCCCGCGATGGACTATAGAAACAACATGGGCTATTTCGAAAACGGTTATGATTATGTGAACCCCCAGCCTGGAGCACATAACAGTTACACCAACCAGTGGATACACCCAATGAAGGGTTACGCTTCTGAGCAAAAAATGCAAGTACCTATGAACCAGAACTCAGGTTACAGCAGCATGAATGGTGGCAATTATCTAATGCCAAATGGGAATAGTCCTGTTAAAAAGTCCATTATTCGCGTCTACAGCAGTGTATATAACATGATGTTGTTGGCGAAAGGTAGGGGTGCTGACACTCGTACTAACGTCAACGGTGGTGTGAATAACCTGAACAGGGGAAATGATTATCCAGTGGATACAACATGTGATATGAACAGTATGCGCATGCATAATGGACATTATAATAGTAACAACTTTAATACCATGGACCCACAAAATACCTCAAAGGATTTGAACACTTTGAATAATATTATGTGCATGAATGGCGAGACTGCCATAAATCATATGAACATGTTAGTCATACCTAAGATTAAAGGAGTCCGTTTTGACAAATCAGGGAGAAGATGGGTAGCTAGCTGGAGTCAAAATGGAAATCAAAAGAGACAGTACTTTCCTATTAAGAAATTTGGCCAAACGCAAGCGAAATATATGGCCATTTTTGCCAGGATAAGGGCTGTCAAGTATATGCAGAAGAAGCCACACGTGGGAGCAGAGAATAAGAGAAGTGTGTGCAGGAAAAATGTCAAGGAAAAAATGAAGGCCGAATCGAACGATGACAATAATGACTATTACGACGAGTGTAATGAGGACGATGTGGATGGGGATGGTGATGCCGATGTTGATGGCGATGCAGATGGCGATGCAGATGGCGACGGCGCCTTCAACTATGGAGTGCAAAGCTGTGCCGACGAAAACGAGGGATTCTACAACCAACGTTTGACGAACGAAGCCCCAAACGAATTAGGCGATGAATCTACGCTGAGAAACAACTACTGCGGGCATCAGGATACACCATGTGGCCTGACGCAGAATGGCATGCCCATTAACAACAACGATGCCACACACGATATGGGGGGTTGTAATTTTCAGACATATGCCCCTGTGAATTCATCCCCGAAAGGTACTAATGGGGAGCAGGACGAAGCGACTGATCCAGCGCTGCAAAGTATGAAGACAAAATATGAACTGGAGGAGAACCCCCAAATGATGCCCTTTCAGATGCATGGCGGAGGAGGCACAAATGTAAATGAAGCGTCTTCTCACCAGATGGCCGTTTCGGAGTGGGTGCACGGATATAATCGACATTTTGGAGCGTGCCCAGAAAATGCTATTTTGAAGGGAGATGATCGCGAGGAAGGGGAGCAGAATTTGGTGGAGGGGGAAGAAAATAACGCACAGGCTGAGAATTGGCAAGACAGGAATGGAGATTCCCTCTTAAATGGTGTCAACCATGATGACGAAAATGCACATGAGATGTCTGGAACGGAGAAAATGAACAAATGTGATGAGGATGATAATGGGGCGGAAAACTGTAACGATGCCGAGGGAGAAATGGTTGACCAAGAACATGCACATCCCCACCTAGAGGACACGGAGGGACAAGGAACGAACAGCGAGGACGCGGATGCAGACGGAGAAATGCCCCACGGGGACGACTCCGAAACGGATGGAGAACCCCCTAACGAAATGAAGCATGCAATGAAGCATGACCGTGTTGTAAAGACACAGCAACAGACGCACGGGAAGGAAAACCAGGTCATTTTAATGAACGTAAATCTGATTCAAATGAAAGGAATAGTCGACATAGAAAAAGGAAAGGAACAAAGCAACCACGTAAAGGAAAATTTGAAGAATCTCATTCTAATGGTAGAAAGACTGAAAAGGAGAAAGCTTGAAATATGTAGAGACGAAAATGGCCAAGTCGTGTTCAACCTAGGCAAAGAAATCACAGAACAGTTCACCAACAACCTTGATCAACTTATTGAGCTAAACGAAAATGAAACAATGATTCTGTTCACGCATTTGAAGGAATACTATTTATGTGAGGCGAATTTAAACAGCCATGGGAAAAATGTGAACCTAGAAATTCGTAAAAATGAAATAAAGGACCATGCAAATGATGAACAGGGTAACCATAAGGAACAGCTTCCAATTGAAAAGACAGGCGAACCGTGCAGTGGTGAAAGTGCATCCGATGATGGTATGTCGAATGGGAACAGATTTAAAAGACAAAGAAGTGACGCATGTGTAGACGTACTTACTAATATGCAAAAGTCAACCCATGCCATGAGGATAGGATGTTATGACCAATTGGACACAAAAGGTGCATTGGGTGCACAAAGTTACGAAATGGAAGGCTATGGGAATTGTGGTGCAGACGTGGAATTGACGAACGAAGAAACATACGAGCAGACAAGTGAGGGCACGTACGAGCAGACCGATGCGTCCACGCTCATGGAGAATGGGTCTCTTAATGACATGAGCAGATACAATGGTAGTAATGAAAACACGTGCTTTGGTGCAGATGTGGATGGGGAAATCTCTGCCGGGGTGGCTGAGTCCTTGGGGGATGATGATGGTGATGGTTCTACTGGTCGAAGTGCTAACCAGCTGGTCTCGGGCATCTCAGACGAAGTGAGCAAAAGTGGAGAGGACACAGATTGGAGCAGTGATGATGTCCCGGGCAGCAGATGTAGTAGCGACACAGATGAGCAAGCCGGGCTGGAGGATCCAAGCTATTTGAGGAATCATATGATCGCGTCGCAAAAACTATGAGAAGGGCAACTCGTTTAGCGCATCTGGGGACTAATTTGAACTGCCCTCTGTGCGGGGCCCCAATGCATATGTATTTATTTACATATCGTATATCATCATGCGTTCAATAAGTGCACGCTCTACATCTTGCCCCGCACACATGAATTTATTCTCTTGTTCGTAACCTGCATGTACTGTTGTAGTACCCATGGCTATTCCCCCCCTTTTTTTTTTTTACGTTTCCACATAATATTGTGTATCCTCTTTTTTTATATCTCGAAAGAGAAATAAACTTATTCAAAATGTTAAAAAAAAAAAAAAAAAAAAAAAAAAAAAAAAAAAAAAAAAAAAAAA
>NW_012192600.1:196417-214605 GCF_000956335.1 Plasmodium fragile | reverse complement strand
AAAAAAAAAAAAAAAAAAAAAAAAGAACAAAAAAGAAAAAAATACAGGCGCGCGTCTGCGCAACATATACAACCCCCCCCGCCCTACGACTTAACATGCGAAAGGAACTTATTCTTTTTCGAAACATAATCTATGATGTGTGCAGATATATCACTTCCAGAATCGGAATCGCTTTCATTTTTCCTATCCATATAATCATTATTTATGATGGCGTTTTTTTTTTTTTTTTTATTTCACTCTTAACGTATGTACTGAGTACATCTTTCATGCTGGTATTAAACCAGCTAAAAATTGGGTGCTTATTCAGGTTTAGTGATTTACTTAAAGCGTCATGAATATTTTCCGTGCACTGTAAAACATCCAAGTTATCTCTCTTTATTAATTCTACCGTGTGGCTGTTTATGTACCCTCCATAGTTGTACAGATCATCAGCTTTTATTTGTTCTTCTATGTCCAAGCTTAACTTGCGCACATCTGCTTTAAGCTTCTCTTTCAAATAAGCTACATAATTTTGTGAAGAATCTATACTGTAAAATTCTACTAAACCGATTCCTAAGGATTTCCCATGCTTATCATCTTCAAGAATAACTACTCTTTTCACTTTTCCAATTTTGTCGCAACAATTTTTTATCACCACATCATTTATAAAGTATAACAAATTGACCAGTAATAAAAACTCCACCTTATTATCTTCTTCCTCTTCTGCGTCTTCGCTCAATTGTGGGGCCCCGAGGAATAAGCACGGTTCTGTACGAAATGGTTCATGTGTTGTGGGATTATACGTGGTAGCAAGTGTGAAAAATCAAATCGATCGCTTCAAACGCAATAAATAAAAGCAGCAGGCGTTGTGGCCATTTTGCACGTTCCTCCTTCATCGTTGCCGTGCATGCAGGGGGGGGGGAGGAGAGCGACGTGAGGCACTACGAACGACATGTATATATTTCCCAAGGAGCTTTTTTCCCCCTACCCCCTCGTGCGCACATTGCATGCTGCCGCTTTTAAAAATGTGTGTAGTTACCCTTTTTGGTGTAAACCGCCTTCGCGCCGCTTAATTTTTTGTACAAACTTTTTCTTGACTTTTCAAATAATTGCTACGATGTGGGAAAAGGGGGAAGCGGTCAAATAGAAATTTTTTTTTTTATCCCTTAGACTGCATAAATTTGTATGCGCAGCAAAAAAAAAAGTGCTCCCTTTTTTAGCTGGGGCCCCAATTGGGGTTCTTCTTAAATGTCTCACCTCTTTCGGCTTGACGACGGGCGCCCTTTCGACTTCCTTTTTTTTTTCTTCGATTCTTTTTTCGTATGATCCCTGCAGCTGTTCGTTGGGAGGGGGGAAAGAGAAGTACAATGTAGCCACATGTGGAAGAAAGTCAAGTGACGCAAAATGGTTATAAAACGCCGTTGCTCCAAATAAATTGCTTCCTTCCCTCTTTTGCCACCACGTCACTCGAGGAGCCTTAATGTAGCAACAGGAAAAAACATTATGCCCTACTCCTACAAGCGCATGCATACGATATGTTCAACCCAGGGCCTTACCAAATTGTCGGCCTCTAACCCTTCGTATAAATCCTCATCATCCTCGTCAACCTTGAAAAGGGGGGAAAATGAGGAAAATGCAAATGTTAAATTTGGTAACAAAAAAAAAAAATCTACACACAACAACTGCATTTGAAGGTGAGCAATTTTGCAAGTGCTACTTTATGAAGGGGATACCCTCGGGTAGGGCGGTCACTTGGTGCTCATTTGTGTGTTCATACCTCCGAATAATCCATTGGTGTGTTGGTGGATGGGTCAAGTGAATTAGGCCGAAGAATGGGTGCCACACACAAGTGCATACATATGTGTGTACTCGCCTATGCCCTTATTATCCGTGCTGCTTCTTTGCGCGATTGCAACGTCGTCACTTTCTTTTCGCTTAGCATGCACAGGTGTGCTCTGGGCCTGCAGGTTGGGTTCGCCGCTCAGCTATCAAGTTAGGCCGTCCCTTAAATGTAAAAAGGGCGCAGCGGAGGGATTACGTCTTCTCTCTTGCGGAGGTAAATGCAAAATGACATGGGCATCCAACAAACTAAGAGGCTTTCCTTCCCCTGTACATGTAACGTTCACAATTGGGGAAAATTATTTTTGCGTGTTTTGTGCATACCGTCTGAAGGGTGAGCAGCACTGACTCGGGAATACAGACATACCTGAGCACCGCGTGCAGACTGCAGAACAGAACGAGAATTTCACAATTTCGCAATTTTGAAAAACTTCATATGTTCAAACTGCGATTGTTCACATGTTTTGCACGTGTGTGTACCTCACGTGGGGGAAAAACGAGAACATCAAGACTCGAAAAATCGACTCGCTCTTTTCACCCTAGCCCCTTAAAAAAAAAAAAAGCTCCGCGGTATTAGAAATAAAGGTACGTGTAAAGAGTTAGGGGCACTTGCATATGTTTCATTGGTGTAACGAATATATGACACACGCCACGTCGGACATTTTTACACAAGCAACAATACAGAGTGAGAAAAGGGCAAAAAAAAGAAAAAAAAAAAAAGTATGCCCTTCTCCCTCTTTACACAAGCAACCGCAAGAGAACCAATTGGCTCACTTTGTTAATGAGAAATTTGATGTTGCATGGAAGATCTTTCCACAAGGAGGTTATTTCATTTTTATATACATCAAATAGCACGTAGGGGTGTAACAGAAAAAGGGAAAAAAAAAAAAAAGTTCTCCCCTAAATGTCATAACGTTATGGCCTTAACACCTGATGGCGTATTCTTTTTTTTTTTTTTTTTTTTTTTTTTTCTTGTGAAATGCGTAAATCCAGCTCATTCTCGATAACCTCCACGTTGTTCATATGAAAAAGGAGAGCTCAAAAAATTATGTAAATATTTGCCTTCATTAAATGTTACATATAAACTGAGAAAAGGATTATGTTATCAAAGTGGAGTGAAAAAAGCTTTACACCTTGAAGGCGTGAAGGTTCCGGCAAAAACTGAGTGACGCTTAACGATCAAGTCAAGCCCGGGCTTAAAACAAAAATAAACCCTGAGGCTCAAAAGGGAAGTGAATGGTATACAACTCCACGGAAAAAAAAAAAAAAAAAGTTATAAAGTTAAAAACAAATCTGCAGAAAGCTGTGTTTACAATTGAAGCTGTTTTTGTTTTTTTCACAAACAAGAGGGAAAAAAAAAGAGCACGATTTCATACAATTATTTATCCCTACCCAAAAATCTTTTACGGAATACAGCATATTATACCCTGTAAGCAACAGAGGTTAAGAGAAGCCGGAGAAAACTTGAATAACACGAAAAAGTACGAAGAAGCGAAAAAACATTTACCTTTTCACTCCACCCTGGATAGAGATTTT
Source organism: Plasmodium fragile (assembly GCF_000956335.1). NCBI lineage: Eukaryota > Apicomplexa > Aconoidasida > Haemosporida > Plasmodiidae > Plasmodium > Plasmodium fragile. Next base: position 211,251 of record NW_012192600.1, on the reverse strand, counting down.
TTCAGGAGCACACTTTGCCCATTTTTCTTACAACTTGTTTTTTCGCTGGTCTTGCATTCCTGCCCTCACTGTGCGCCCCTCGCCCGCTTTACATTTTACGGGTGTTCCTGATTAACACGCTTCCAAAAAGAAAATGGAAAAAACATGGAGGTGTAATTCCTGCCTAGTGGTTAACTCGGAAGAGGCCACAGAATGTGCGTGCTGTATGCAAAAGAGGAGCAACGAGGATGGTAAGATAAACGGAAATTTTATGAACAATGGTAACGACAGCGATCGCGATAACTTAATCGATATTGAAAAAAAACACAAAAAAAAAAATGACGACAGCTCCTCTATTAATACAGACACAAATGTTGAAGCACATGCCACAAATTCCACAGAGGATACCAAGCATAGTGAAAATGCAAATGAAGGTAAAGGTGGTATGTTCGATGGAGATGGCTTTATGCCATCACTCAAACAATCCCCTGACATCCGATCTTCAAGTAAAAGCATTTTCATAACGGGCGTGCCAAATAGTAATACCACCACCGCAACGAACGATACCACAACTGTTACACTTGAAGACACCAATGGACACATTAAAGAGAACAGAACAGGGGAGAATAACGTCACTGGGGAGAAAACCAAAAAGACCATTGCAAAAGGCAGAGGCAGGAAGAAGGCAGACAAGAGAGAGAGAGCGCCATCTACGCGAATACAACCTGCTAGAAAATGCACACAAAAAAAAATATGCTACAAGACATGAGCACATTTAAACAATGGGGCATATATAAATACATAATAACATGCTATTTTTTTTTTTTTTTTTTCCACTTTTTTTCACTTTGTCTATTTATCGAGGCAGTTAATGAATCAATTACTCAATGAGTTGATAATTCTTTTATGCAACCGTCCGTCCACTTACCCGATCATTTTTTCCGCACACATGTTTTCCGTACATTCATGCAGGAACTAAAATAGTTTTATTCTATTTTTTTAATTTTGACAATTTTTTAATTCCATCTTATTAATGCTTTTTTTTTTTTTTTTACCCCCCTTTTAATTCGGCCCTACACGCAGGTTTGTATGGATACACCTGTGTATGCGCTGTTGTCTGGCTCAAATCATTACATGTTCACAGGATGAATGGAAAAGTTATATTTATTTTTAGCACCCCTCACGGCGTACTAATCACAGTTCGCATAAAAGGAGCAACGTAGGAGGGGCTCCCAGATTTAGGGTTCAGGCAGACTTACATCGCAGAGCCATGTGTAGATGGGCAACGTTTGGACACAGTCACGCTAATGCGCATATGTCGACTACTGGTATTTTACGCTGCATGTATTATCCTATTTCTGTTTTGGAGGAATTCACGTGGTGACGACTGCTCAGGAGCAACACGCTTTTTCCCTTCTTTCTTAGCATATACATTCATGCGATGAACAAAAAAAAACACACACACACAAGGGTTGTACAAAGGCGGTGGACACAACTTGATTGTCCCCCCTTTAGTTACTCACTTGGCTACCTGCAGGAGGGGCAATCCAGAAGGTCTTCTTTTGGGATACGCAGGGGGCTGTGCGCACTAGTGATTGAGATTGTCATTTACACAGTTCCAGTGATGATTCCCCATCACCCTTCCGCTTCCTGTCTCACACTGCTGCCCCCCCCCCTTACACGTTTGTATTTTCGTCATAATCTGCGCTCTTGGATGTGGGCTTTTTATTATGGTATATCTTTTTAATAATTTCGAAATCCACTTCCCTGGGCACTTCAATTGGCTTAAAGGTGTCAATGAAAAAATTCAAAACGTGGTAGTTGCTTCCTGCATAAGTCACGATGGTGGGTAACACGAAGAGTCCCAAGACGTAAAATATTTGAGCCCGTCTGTCTTTTATATTCTTGCCACTAGGTTTGTGGTACCCGCTGTAGAAAAAACCCATTCTTCTGCGAAAAGAAAATGACAAAAATGAGGGACACGGTGGAAGGTCTTTGGGGGGGGGAAAAATCCCTTTGTCGCTACACTCCTTCCGCAATGTGCCCTCTCTGTGCCGCGTCAAAAGGGAATAGCACACGCATCATTCACACGGTCGTATATTAACACACTTGTGGGCATAACTTGGTTGGCATTTTCAACCGTGTTCACAGAGCTCGAGGTGTTTACACAAATGCAGGCACCCCTACACATTTGCACACGGAAGTAACTTACTCATGTGAATAGAACACGAAAAAGAGATTTGCCTCTCTTGGTGAATCGTTAACCTCTTGTTCCCTTTCCCACTTTATACTTTTGCTTGAGAGTACATATGGCCCTTTCTTCCTAGTTGTTTTTTTTTTTTTTTTTTTCAAATTTGTAAGTACCCCCTATCTGTAAACATCCCTTAGAAATTCACCTAAATAAACTCATCAACAAAAAAAATGCCACAGAAGCAAAATTGGAAGGGGGGGGGGGGTTCCAAAAGAAATTGTGGCGCTCAGCGGAACAGAATTTTTGAATTTCGCGGAAATTAAATATTTGTTGCTAGCGCACAAGCAAAAAAAAAAAAAAAAAAAAAAAAAATATATGCAACATAAGGGCAAACACAAATATAAGCGTATAAATGAACAGGTAAATACGATCACACAGGTGTGCTTATCCACACGAATGCGTCGTAAAGTAAATTGAAAAAAAAAAAAATCAAAATGGAAGACGAGACGGAGAAAGACCTGGTGGGGCTTGTTTTGTCAGAACTTGAAATGTCCAAGGAATATATTAGGGGCAAATTTAAAGGTACAGGAAAGGGCGGCAAAGGTGAAGAAGAAAGGAGGGACCAAACAGGGGGAGAACCCAAGGAGGTTTACAAAAACTACGACAAGATATTAACCAGCATTGAGGACAAAATAGCTTTTTATAAAAACTTGAGCGACGTGGAAAACGAAAAAAAGGGACACACTCAAAAGGGGGAAAACGGCCCCACTGAGCAGCGCTACCAAAGGACAGCGAGACGAAGGGACAACTTTTTCGAAGAATACGAAAAAAACAAATCCAGTCTTCAGAAAATGAAGAAGAAAACCATTGCAGGGTACACAGCGGAAGGAAATGCCATAATTATAAACAATGATAAATTTTGCAAAATGTTCCTTAATTATAATTTGTCTAGTGATCGGGAAAATGGAGTGCAGGATGGGCGCTCGAATGGAACTGTCCAGGGAGGGGACGACTTAAGCGAACTGTCCTGCTCAAGCTCGAGCGTCGTTTCGCTACACAGTTTTGTAAAAAGTGAAAAGGCTAAACGGATAAGAAGCAACAGGGAAGCATACGTAAAGCATAAATATCATGATCATGCATTTGTTAATCACAAATTGTATCCCTGCAGTGACTGCTCGTCCAGTTCGTTCAGCTGGTATAGCGATGACTATGACGATCTGTTCTACTACTCTAATTTGTTAAAGGAGGACAAACGGTTGAGAAAGCACTCCGTAGGGGAAGCAGCAGGGGAGGAGGGTAAGAAGAAGAACAAGGATAAGCAACAGTGTAAACAAAAGAAGCGCGTAGAAAAACAGGACAAGCAGCTCGAACGTGATGCTGCAAACGAATCCCCCTTCTACAACTACATCTACTTCAAGTTAGCTGAAAAGGACAAAAGGAAAAAAGCCTACCCCGTTTTTGTAAACACCATAAATGGAAAAAAAAAAATGTATAATTTAAAAAAAATTTGCAAACTTACACATAAAAAGAATTCCAACTCTGTTGATGCAAATAAGTATGAATTAGATGATGCGCTATTCAGTTACAAAAAGTGTAAGTTACTTCCATCCGTTAAGAATGAAACGAAGAGCAAAGGAACTCAGCTCATGGAAATGCACTCCAAGGATGTGTTGAAGAGAAAGCACTTTGATTCTGATGAGATAAACTAGTAAGTGCAACATAAAAAAGAAAATAAATAATAAATAAGCCACATGAAAAGCGAGTCGCAAATAAATGCTACCCTCCTGTATAAGCAAAAATGGGAAAATAAAAAAAATTAAAAAAAAATGTAACTTACCCTATGAAAGATGCTAGTGGATGGACTGCTCATCAAAGTTCATGGCAACGCAGGGGGAAGCAAATATTTTTATACCCTAACGTACCTCCTCATTTTTCAGCGCAATAGACAAAATTATACATCAGCTGGGAAAAATCTCCAGCTCCGAAAAAGAAGACAAAAAAAAGTTCAACCACTCTGACCACTTCAACAACATTATTAACAAAAATAAGGAGTTTTTAAAACGGGAAAAGTAACACAAAGATATAGAGCATACAGTTCTCCTTTATTTTATTTTTTTTTTTTTGTTCGCATTGTGTGTGCATTTCTATCCGTTGTACCCACCCTGGCGATGTGTCCACCTGCACCCCTTTTTTTTTTTTTTTTGGTCACCTCCTTTGCAGAAATTTTACCTTCCAAAAGTTGTGCGAAACTGAGAAGATAACGTAAGGAACAGTTGCAAGCGAAAAGGCGGCATCACCGCTCAACCGACTAACCGCTGAACTTCATAGCAGCAAAACTGCATAGCCGCTCAACCGTGAACCCCCCCTTTTTGCGCAGGCTAAAAGTAAAAATCATCGGAACTGATGGGAAGGTGATCAAGAATAAAAGTCTGGATAATGTTCTAATCAACAAGGTACCCACAAGACGGCACACGCTAACACGCACACTTGTATCAATGTACTTCACGCGCAGTGTATATGTGGCACATATTTTCCTACCATCCTCTGCGCGGGTGATGTCCACCGTCCTCCCCCTCCTCCCGTTTACCCCACGCAGAACAAAACCTTCGGCGATTTGGCCACCCACCTGGGCCACTCGTTCAAGCTACCCAAGGACAAAATAGAAAACATCAAAATGTATTTCGACGGGGATTTATGTGATAAGGGTCTTACATTTGGTAATTTTGAAAAGAGATAATATGCCTTTTTGCGTGGCGGTGAAAAGGCATTCCCCTCTTATGTCGCACCCGTTGCTGTGCCTGCCTTTACACCAGTTCTGTCCCTCCCACAACAGATAAGGAAGAACTGGGGCTGGAAGATGGCTTCCAAATAGACGTGAAGTTTCCCCTGTCCGACGTAATCAAATTGTTGCTTTTGCATTTTGATGTCACTAGCGTTGAGCCATAAAACTATTTCAATATTGACGTAATGTTTTTTTTTTTTTTTTTTTTTTTTTTCATTCCCATCAGGATAATGCTATTAAGGAAGACGAAGCGAACCTCAGTGATGACAACTATGTGCTCTACCTACCGGACTCGTACGTCATTGATTAGTTAGCGAAAGGGGGAGCACAAGCACCCTTGTTTTTTGTTCAAAAAATAAAGTCTTTCTTTTCATCTTTTTCCCTTTTCTCACCTGGCCTGTGCAAGTGAGTAATTCTTGAAAAAGCCGAATAAGCAACGAACTGATGCACTTAACGGATCGGCATAGCTCAGTCAATTTCTTCTTGAATGAAATGTTTTTTTTAATGTTATCAAATGATGTGGATACATGTGGTATACCACACGTACCAACGTGTCTGTGTGTGTGTAGCGGGTCATACAAATTACCAAAACATATTCAAGTTTTTTTTTTTTCTTTATTTTTACAAAATGGCAAATGTACATTTTAAAAAAAGTGCCACTTTGGGATAGTGGCGCAGGGGGAAAACAAAAAAATGCACACTATGAAGCATAATATGCATAACGTTCGGAGAACCAAATAGCAACCCGGAAGGTACAGTAAAAGCGCGGGTTGAAGCAACAACAAAAAAAGGAGGATGCAACGTGGTCACTGCGCACATGACCACAATGCACAGCAAATACAAAAAAAAAAAAAAAGTACACTTACACCCATGTATGTGTACCGCAACGGCACTCAAAAATCCATTGGGATGTTCTGCCACGCCTGGAAAGATTTTTCATTAAACGTGCATTTCTTGGAGTACTTTGCAACTTTCAAAATGCCAATGTAGGCATATTTGCAATTGGCAATATTGCCAACATGTTCTGGAAATAAAATATAATCATCAGGGGTGACTTCGCTGTATTTCACTTTGTACTTTTCTTTGTTTATTTCCACAATTGTGTATAAGGTCGTTTTTTCTTTTAACATGTTTACCACATGTTCCATAATGACTTTTGGATCCAAGTCTACATCCTCCAAAACGAGTTTTATAATTCTTTTATTATTGTCAATATTTTTAATTGTCTTTAAGTTTTCCAATTTATCTCTATACGACAGATTAAATCCTCTCAGTGAAACCATATTTTCTTTTTCTCCATCATGGTCCCCACATTGCGTCATATCCTTTTCTGCGTCATTCGTATTTTCTGAATTTTCCAAAGTGCTTGTCTTCATTTTGCGCCTTATTCGCAGACTTGACTGTTGCGTACGAAGGTAAAATTAAGTCTCTGCCGCCGATGTATCCTTCGTTGTTAATTTGCATGCCGAAGAAAGGCATATGTTATTTTTGGTCTACTTTTTGTATGTATTAAATTGGGGGGAAAAAGAGAAACAAAAAAAAAAAAAAAAAGATACTTAAATGCGCATTGTGACAGTTTAAATTTGCAACTTTCCGTTGCCTCCACTTAAAGATGATTAGATGATTAAATTTAAGTTGTAGTATTATTAGAGGTAGCTTATTTTGTTTTTTTATATATTTTTTTTCATTCATCCGTATGGTAACATGCCAATTTGTTTTTCTCGCCTCACACTATTCTGCTGAATGTACCCACAAGAAAACGTCTAAATGGCGCTGCAAAAATGAGGATACTTTTTTGGGCTCGTCAAAAAAAATTTTTTCTTGGGAATTCCCTCCCTTTTTGCTGCAAATAAAATTTATAAGTATTATACGCTTAAAAAATAGTGCACGTCGCTGGAAAAATATGCATATGTGGTTTAACATTACCAACAGGAATTTTATCAACCTTGCAGCTCCGACAAATGCAAAGCGCGGGGGGCAGGCTTAACCAATGCAAATAATATATACGTAAGTTTTTATACGCATTGGGTATATATAATATATATATTTTTTTTATACCTATAACCATTCCAGTGCATTTGATCATTGTATGCGCCTTGTTGAATGTAAACATATTAAAAACCGACACTTTTTTTGCCGCTAGGGTTGGATATGCACTAGTCCCCAGGCGGGTGCTTGCGGCGGGCGATACTTCCATTTTGCTATTTTATGTTGTTGGTGGGTTCCCCCTCACCGCTACGCGCTAAAATTCGAACACGCCCCTCTGAAAAAGAGCTTAAAGTGCATTCAACTCGCGCACAGGCAATAGTGCTCCACTATACCACACCATTTGACGGAAAAAGGGGATACCCATTTGGGTCGGTGAGAAACGGTCGTCGTTGGGCAAGCGAGGCGAGAAAAATGGCCCACAGCAGGAACGGGGAAAAGTGTTATACGTTTTATACATATGCTTAGTGTCAATACCACGGCGCCATGAACAAATATGTACCTATATGAATATATATACGTAAATTATAATATAGCATAGCACAAATTCCGCATTCTAAACGGCAACGAAAAATAAAAAAAAAAAATGTAATCACACAAATTGCAATACGACAAAACGCTTGCTACTTATTTTATTTTTTTCTAACCACTTTTTTAAGAATCAATATAAGTACAAAAATTTACGTGACCATTTCCAACCATGAATTCAACTGTTCCCATCTGAATACAGTAAAATTTTCTCAAAAGCCTTAAACACAAGAAGGAAGTAATAAAAGGAAGAACGCCTTTGTTGAAGGAACCTCTTTTTATTTAAACTCTGCATTTTTCACCCCTACGGATTTATTAAAAAAAAAGCTCCTTGCTTTAAAACCTATCCCCTCCCAATCATGGTAAGCATTTCCACTACTTATATACATATATGCCCAATTGGCCCACTTGCATTTCCGTTTTTTCGCCGCAACAGCAATATGTATGTACGAATGGCTGACAGCATTTGTACGAATGTATTTTCTGTACCCGCTGTGGGCGTACAAAATTTTTGAGTAACTGCTTGGGTTTGGCGAAAGCATACATATATGATGAATGGGATGCTATGCATATGCCCCCTTGCGCGACATGAGTAGAGAGAGCAGCCACACGAGTATTCACATACCATGTGCTTACGCTGGAGTAACGAACATCTTGTGCTTCGCATTTATTTTTTTATCCTTCGAACCGGCCGAAGGGTGCTGCAGCGGAACAACAACAACGCTCAATTTTGTGGTGCCCTGTTGCCGCAACTCCAGTGAATAGCAGCATGAGAGATGTTGTGGCGAATGGCTACGTATGAGCGTTCAGTTGCTTATGCATAATTTTATCCTCCTTACCCCTTTCCCCTTTTACAGGAAGACGCAAACAAACCCAAAAAAAGGACATTCCGAACATTCCACTACAGAGGTGTGGAGCTCGATAAGCTATTGGACTTGAGCCAAGATGAACTGATTAAACTTTTCCGAGCAAGGCAGAGAAGAAAATTCAACAGAGGAATAAGTAAAAAAGAAAAGTCCCTTTTGAAAAAACTCAGAAAAGCAAAAAAAGAATGTGAAGTTGGAGAGAAACCAAGAGCTATCCCAACTCACTTAAGGAACATGACCATCATCCCCGAAATGGTTGGATCCATTGTCGCTGTGCATAATGGCAAACAGTACAATAATGTGGAAATAAAGCCAGAAATGATTGGCTACTACTTAGGAGAATTTTCCATTACCTACAAGCACACCAGACATGGAAAGCCCGGTATCGGTGCCACGCACTCATCCCGTTTCATTCCACTGAAGTGAGCGCCATGGCGCAAGGCAGACAAAGGAACACGTATGTATGTTGCCGACATGCATACGTACATATATATGTTATGCGCACACGCCTTCGCTGGAGGCATATTCCACGCCGCTACAAAGGAGGGTTTTGAACTAAAAAGCGACAAACATGTGCACTGCATTGGTTAACGAGAGCCTTAACGGAGAAAAGGAAAAAACAAGTGAGAACGAACTTGCAAACATGCTTTCGTGAAAAACCTTAATGTTCTTGCATGTACTGTATCTTTTTTCTTTCTTTTTTTTTTTTTTTCATTATCAAATTGGTAGCAGCTCCCCAACTTGCATTTTAAAAGCAAATATATGTATCGTAAGAAGAATTAAAAAAATATAAATATATATACTTTTTTCTCCACTCAAGCACAACGCAGTGCAACATGTAATGTGGGAAAGTTTTCATAGCAGGTTCATTTATTTCCAGTGTTACCATTCATAAAAAAAAAGTTCCACAAAGTAATGTATGTACAAAAAAAAAAATGCACACAAAAAAAGTTGTCCCATTTTTGTGTGCAGCGTGTCCACTATGGCACCCCCATTTGGGCAGATTCACTTTTAGAGGAGTAGCGGAACCACTTGATGGTGGACAATTTTCCACATACTCACAAATGGTAAAATTTACAGCAAATATTGTTAAAAAAAGCAACAAAAAAAAAAAGACAAAATAAATAAAACCTAAACACAAGTATGTGATCGTGATATCCCTGTACGGATTCACAGGAAGACCGTCGAGAACCTTTTCGGCTTCACAGAAGGCACTATATCTGCCTCTTTCCTCTTTTTAAAACTCAAAAAATTCTTTAAGAAGCCAAAAAGAGAACTCTCCATCTGGAAATTCAACTTATTTGGGTTCGTGTAAAAAGTTTGCGGCTTGGCAAACGAATCGCTGCCAAAGCTATAGTGATACACATTCGAGTATTGCTTTAAATTCTCGCACAAATGATTGTTGAGCAAAATAATTTCGTAAAATATGTGGTTGGCCATGTATATCTCCTTTTTGTTCAGAGTGTTAATGTTTATTTGGTACTTGTTTGGCAGGCACTCCTGCAGGCTGAACAACTTTTTGGTCGAACTGAGTTGCAGCGTCTCATCGGTGGCTTGCAGCGGGGTGATGTCCTTCTCCGTTACGCGCAGTTCCTCGCACAGAGGGTTATCTACCTCGTCCTCCGCCTCTGCAGTGCCATCCACATTGCCTTGTGCATTTCCATCTTCACCGCGCAAAGTGTTACAATTTCCCCTGAACATTTCGAGGATTTTTTTTTTTTCAAAATTTTTCCCCAAATCTTCATAGCAAAATAAATCCTTCTTAATTTCTAGGTTCATAAAAACAGAAGCGGAAAGGGACATGGCGTCTTTCAATTCGTTCTGGAAATAACTCATCGAATCGTACACCACGCTCAGGATGTTTATGGAGACGTTATAGGAGGTCAGGCAGGCTACTCTCAGAAGCTTCTTCAAAAAGGATATGACGTAGTGCAATGGGATCATTTGGTTTTTTATAGAAGCATGAATTATCTTTAAGAAGCTCGTGCCGGCGTAGTAGAAGCTCGCTGGTGTTATCAGCTCAAATAGCCTCTTGTAATAATCCGTGTACATATTATCGTTGAGTTTGTTGTCCCCTTCGTCTGTGTGATTTTGTTGGGGGGCAGTTTCATGTTCGCTTGGTTCTTCTTTTGTTTCTTCTCCCTCCTCATCGCTGTCTGCCTCGTCCAGCTCTTCATTAATTCTGTCAATAGTATCCATGGACCTGCTATCTGATCCCCCCACTTGAAGCAAATCCCCTACGTTTAACTCAGTGAGGATGTGAAATATGCCTGGAAGCGCAGCCAGTGATGTGTACAAACCACCGGAGGTGTAAAAGGAGTAGTTGAAAAAGTCGACAAGGTAGTAAGGATTATTTGTGTATGGAAAGACAAACAGTGGTATAGAATGTAGCAACTGGAGAACCATCGAATGGCTGTGGTTAAAGGAGGTTATAAAATAGAACCAGCAACTCGCATATAATCTGGCGTAAATTCTTTTATCTACATTTTCACTTATAAATAAATTTTGTTTTCTATTTTTCAATTTCAGTTCTATTTTTTTCTTTCTCTTAGGACTAATGACATAATCTTCTACTTGATCAATGTCAAAGTCTTCATCACTGAAATTTGCACGGTGCATTAGGTTCGCGTTGTGTAAAAAATTGGCCTCCTGTTCTGTGTCGCTTTCACCCATGCTGCTGTCCCCCTTGAGGGAAGATGCACCATCGGATTCTTCACCAGACGAGTGCACAATGCTATCATCTGTGTCATAATTGTTAAACGTTTTCTTCATTTCCTCCTTGTCATATGGCATTGTCTCCTCCTTCCTTCTGGAGACACGTGTTTTCTTTCTGTTCGCCAGTCCTCCCAACTCCTCGTCATTTAGATCGAAGAACAATTCGTCAATTCTGCTTCTCTTCAAATAATCTTTCTTCCTAATTTGGGTGTCTTTAATTTTCTTTTCTGGTTTTATAGAGTTAATTAAAATGCTAAATATTAAGAGGTTTGTATTTGGGTTATCTCTCAACATGTCTTTATCTCCTCGTCCCACTTGCTCTTTGCCGGTGCATCCTCCATTGCGTGCTTTCGCTGCTGACAAATCATCCTGGCCGCCCGCATCTTCATCTCCGTAGAACTTGTCATCCCGGAGGCCCTTTCTCAAAATGCAAAAGGCTTTCAAAATGGACAAAAAATAATAGTTTAAATCGTAATAAAAACATAAGTATATTTTACAAATATATTTTATCGTGTTGATACTAATTTGATCAATTTTCAACAACTGGAAAATTATTTTTCTAAACAGTTTAATGGGAAAGGCTTTCTTACAATTACTTTGCATGTCGTTTTGTTGTATAAACATGGGTCTGCCATCTGCACCCCAATGACTGGCGTTATGAGTTTCAGTCTGAGGAGTGCCACTTGGATGGTTGGTCCCCACTTGGCTAGCTCCCTTTCCCATTGCGCTAATTATTTTATCATATATTTTGGCTTCAAATTGGAGACTACCAAATAGAAGAGACAAACTTTTTGTTACAAGAACTTCATCACTATGGCTAAGTAACTCAAAGAGCATATTTAAAAATTTATCGTAACACTCATTTAGCCACAAATCGTATTTTGTGTAATCCTTCTTGCCAGTGTCCAGTATGATCAGATCATTTTTGAAGATTCTTCTCAAACTAGCGTTGTCCTGTTCGTCACCACTACAACGCGTGTCCTCCTCCACTGAACAACCATACAATAATTTCTGCTTCATCCGTTCATTGTACAAGAGAAGAAATAATTTGGTCAGGTTAGTCAAAATACCCTTCTTGCTCTTTTCATTTTGTAAAGCAGTGAACAAAGCGCAAATGTCACTTGCGACAGATGCGCTGGGGTTATTCTCCGTAGCAGCTTTTTTCATTTTGCAAATTTGTTGTAGCCCCCTAAGAAGCAGGCATAATACCGCTACTTATAACTTACAACAAAAAATAAATCTCCAAAAGGGATGCCAAAAGAGGGGAATTTCCCAGACGAATAAATGATTAATAAAATGGAGAAAAAAAAAAAAAAAAAAAAAATTATATTTCCTTGTGACATATTTTTTTTTTATTCTTCAAATAGGTGATCACGGCGGTTGTAAATATATGAATCCCCACTGTCCCAATGTTTGCGGCGGAGTGCGGCGAATTTTTCCCAACGCCACAACCGCAGATCTGCATGTTCACGCACCGTGCGCCCATTTTTATACGCAAATGAATGCTGATTGGTGAAAAAGTGCCACCTCAGGGGTAGGCCTTGCTACGCTCTGCCCCCAGACGTATGGAAGAAAAAACAAAAATAATATAAATATACATAGGTACGTTTTTCATGCTTTACATATATAGCATGACACATTCAACATACCTATATATATTTTTATTATTTTTATTTTTTTTTTTTTTTCGTTTTTTGCCTTTTGGGTGAAGCAAAATGGATTCTGCTCGTTAAGAAGCCTCACCCGCCAGTGTAACAAATGTACGTGCCCCATACAGGACTCGGTGAAGAGGTGAAAATGGGTTGGTTCAAGTAATGTCCGAACGGAGTGAACCTCCCAGGAGGTCAGCATTTCGCACAAAGGCTTGCTTCCCCTGTAAATGTTCCATCGAGGCCAACTGCTGCTCCTGCCGTTGTGCCCCCAACAGCGACACTGTGTTCGCCTAAATCTGTGCCAATGTGCCATTATATGTCCACCCCCTGCTACCATACTATCAAGTCGGGGAAACAGATTAAACTCTTTTGAGTGATTAAAATGCGTTTTTAAAAAAAAAAAAAAAAAAATTCGCGCATATGTCTTATACAGACATCACCACCGCGATGCCCCCGCTCCCCCAGGACCCCACCCCGTACGAGTACGTTATGCACATAATTTAAAGTAACACTTGTGAATGTCGCAAAGGGGTGGAAGAAGCTTGGTTGGATCAATGAGGGGTGAGGAAAGAGCAGGGATGGGTGGGGTAGCGCTAGGGGTAATTAGCCCCGATGGGGCTGCAAACGGGTAGGCAGGTTAAAATATTCTAAAGTATAAATCTTAAATATGATGGGCAGTTGAAAAAGGTGAGGAAAATGAAGAAAAATCAAACGGTCCCCCGAAACCCTGAACAAAGTTAGCGAATACATTAATGCCTGTTTTAAGAAAAACGGAAGAGCTAACTTTCCCCAGGGGAAGCAAACGTGTGGGAGTACCTCCACTGTATAAATTACAAGCAAGGTGCAGTAAAAGGGGAGATAAATGTACCCTGTTCTGTTCTTCGGTCAACATGGAACTCTCTGCAGTCTGTCCTCCCCAAGTGGCCTTCTCAAAAATATGAACATCTGGACACTGAATTGTGACTTGGTATATGTCCCCCTCTATGCATTTCCGTCGCTGTGGCTGCTCTGTTCACTGCGCAATTTACACCTTGATCAAAAACTCACTTTCGTCCCCGAGGTGCTTCGTGGAATGTTTCTTCTTCTTTTGCTGCATGCGGTCATGAGAATACCTCAAATCATCCAAGCATAATCTAGCATCGAGTTCAGCTAGGTAATCCCCAATGGTCCACATAAAACAAAAGGAAAAAAAAATCAGTGCGTACACAACGGAACAGAAAGCTAAGCCTATCTTTTTGTCGTGTACCACAAACTGCAAAAATTTGGAAGCTCTGTGAACTGTCACCACGTGAGGGAAATTTAAAATATCAATCAACAGGAAACTTATTAACATGGTCATAATAATGTTGTTTACTATTAATAAGATAATTGTGGATCTGATGGAGGTGACATTTTCAGTTAGAATTCCATAGCAGCCAACTGAACAGACTAAAATGATCACAACTCCGTAAAGCACACAGAGCACTAACAAATTGCATGTCCTTTTCTGCTCATACTCTAGTAACCCAAATACGACCACCAAGAAGGAATATATCAATGGTATTAGGTACAGAACGAATGCTGCCACTCTGTTGGATACACAGTTTGAAGAGCTCATCTTCTGAAGGGGGAAATGTGAATCCGCACGGGGGGAGCTACGATTACGCTGCAATCACTACGTTGCTGTGAAGAGGCTGCCGTGACTACGGTGCTACGCGCGGTGTGTTCTGGTGCCCGACGTACAGTTGCAACAAAGCACAAACTGTACGCACTGCACGGTCTGTCGGTCAGTATTGCCGAGGTGGGGCACACGTGAAGAAGCAAGGCCACTTAAAAATGCGCTCACGTATAGGCTTATGCACATGAACATGCTTGTAACACGCACTTGCGTCCAACGCCCACAAAGGCGGATGCAGGCATGCAACGAGAATGGTAACAGGACAGACAAGGCAACCCCCTCAGCGATCACGCACAGGCGCAGAAATGTCAAAGAGCAAATAAACAAACAAGCAATGGTTGATCTAACAAATGGTCAATGTGTTAATTCGCTAAATGGGGGAAGCCACTCGGTCTAATTCTCTGTCCACACGTTGTCTTTAGGCTAATAAAAAGTTGCCTCTTTGGTAAGTACAAATGGGAAAAAAAAAAAAAAAAAA
>NW_012192600.1:139060-193914 GCF_000956335.1 Plasmodium fragile | reverse complement strand
GCTCAGCCAGGAAAGTGGCGGGCGAGTATTTACCCACGACAAAAGCGTGCCCATAAAAAAACGGACGCATATACTTACATGTATACTATGCGTGTTGGTTAGGCGAATTGATGTTCCCCAGTCATATGAGCACAGGGGGAGATGATGACATGTCCGCTTAGCTTCGAATGGACACGGTTGCGAAAATTTTTAACAGTTTTTTTTTTTTTTCACTCCTTCCAACTAGCTACAACAACTTTCGTAGGAAAAAAAAAAAAAAAAAAAAAAAAATTTCGCAAAAAAAAAAAAAAAAAAAAAAAAACTGTTCACAAAATTTAAGTGCACATGCAAATTTATTAGTTATAATGAACAAATGATGAGTAATGACCCTTTCACCACTTTCTACTTATTGGTCACTTTTAAATGGTACCAATACAGAGTACACATGTGACACTAGTGCATTCTATGTTGCTGTTTTGTTGTCTTTCCTTTTCACTTTAATTAATGCACGCAAAATGTAGACTGCACTGTTGTATTGCCATGGGGATAAAATTATCAAGTAGACTTAAACGCATGCGTGTTATACATCACACTACGGGTATTCACAAATGCGCAAATGTAAGCATGTCCTGAATGCTGCTTTGGGTGGAAAGCACGCGCAGAAAAGTAAAAAAAAAAAATAAATAAATAATTGCTATGGACATGCGTTGGGCACCATTTTGGTCGCTCGCCTACATACAAGTGCGCATTGTCAGTCAACTTTACCACGTAGTTACACGCTTTATATTGATGCAATGATTTGGGGAGCACGCAAGTGGCACGTGACTCATTGTTACGTTTTTTTTTTTTTTTTTTTAAAACTGCAGCAGTTGTTGTTGTGTGCCCCGGCGACCGTTGCAATTGCCCCACCTCCTATTGTTTCGTCGCTCGTCGCATACCTATGTGTCCACCTGTCTAGATCTGCGCTTCAAGTGTCTGGAAGTGTTTGCTCATTCCTGGGGACGACGAAACACATGCGTGTGTAACATACTACACATATATACATACGTACGTGCTCACACTTGTGTACCATTAAACTGCGCCCTGTTCAGGCAAAACATTTCGTAGATCTTCGCAAAACAACACTTTAAAGAAGTGTTGCCACTTGGCTGATTTGCGCAGATTTTTAATGTACAATTTGTAAAACATCAAATCTGTATACGAATCGTTTAGCCAAAAGGAAAATAAAAAAAAAAAAAAAAAAAAAGAAAGAAAGAAAGAAACACCTGAGCAATGTTTTGTGATAAAAATGTAGACATTTGCGCCTATGGGAAAAGACATTTTTTTTGGGGGGGGGATTATTTTTGGCCAATTGGGGGTGGCGTATCATTTTTTGCACAGTCATTTCGCTCTTTTCGTGGCGTTCAATTTTTATTTTTTCTTTTTTTCCTTTTTTTTACCTTTTAAGAAAAGTGCAAAGTCACGTGCGCATAAAGTGCACGGCATGGCGCTCAGCCAGGAAAGTGGCGGGCGAGTATTTACCCACGACAAAAGCGTGCCCATAAAAAAACGGACGCATATACTTACATGTATACTATGCGTGTTGGTTAGGCGAATTGATGTTCCCCAGTCATATGAGCACAGGGGGAGATGATGACATGTCCGCTTAGCTTCGAATGGACACGGTTGCGAAAATGTATAGGTGAAAAAAAAAAAAAAAAAAAACGTCAAGTTGGGGAAGGAGAGGGCTGCTACAGTGGACGAAAGACAACAAAAGGGAAACTTCAAAATAGGTTATCAAAAGGAGGAGTGTAAGGATGCATGAATTAAAAATATGTGCAACGAATGCTCAAGTTATGTACGGACGGGAAACAGGACAGATCACATTTGATATACCCTGGTCTGAAGCGTGAACCGTCCATCATCGCTCTGCATTCCACAAGTATGTTTTCCCCCTTTAGTATGAAAACAACCTTAAAGAGAGCGATTAACTCTTTTTATTTAAGCACGAAAAAAGGGAAATGCCCCCAATGGTCGGAACATTTCGCGAGCGCCTTGTTCAGGCGTACAGCACGTGCAGACACATATAAGCGCGCATAAAACTAGCATAATCGCATGGGGGGCTGTGAAAGGAGACCACAGAAAGTCACATATCGTGGAGCTCATCCTCCTTGTGCGTTTCAATAACGCAGTCCGACTTGGGGTAACAAGTACACAACAGAATATATTTCTTCTTCAGCTGATCTTCGTCCAGGTAGCTCTGGTCCTCATTGTCCACCTCCCCCTCGATTAACTTGGCAGCACAAGTGGAACAGCTTCCTCCCCTACAGCTGGACGGCAATTCAACGTTCTGTCTTTCGCTAGCATCTAATATGTACTCATCTTCATCGCATTGAATTTTTTTTTCTCCCTCATTTGTTCGAAGAGTGATGTTATAAAAGAGTTTGTTCCTGTTGGCCGATTTGAAATACCTCCTTTTGTCACCATCATTGCTCAAGTCACTAGCAGTGTGTCGCGCGTTACCTGCTCTGGCCCCACCTACAGGAAGGCATGACGCTTTGTTACCACTTACCAGCTTGCTAATAAAACTGGAACAGGCTCTCTTTTGGGGGGTATTTATTCCTCGACTTACATACATATAATTTAGAGTGGTTCTGTTGTTGCTCAATTTGTATGTATTGCTCTTTTCTGTTAAAAGTGTGAGCACCAGGAACAAGATAATTGCAATCATTTTTTTTTTTTTTTTATCTTCGCGCCTTTTGTATAGATGTGTGATCATAGGTGTACATGTGCAGATGGGCCGATTGGCAGAAACTCAGACGCACAGCATGTGTGCGCCGGATGTGAATACCTTTCGCTTCACACTCCTGAACGGTGTGTACACCTCATGTGGCAGCTTTTTCCATAACAGGGTATATGTCCCTAGGGAATGGATAAGCCGTTTGTCCAAATGTAGTATTTCGAGTTGTGCGCCTCTGCGTGCGTATATACACATATATAAATGGCAGCTCGTACACACACGAGTTTTGCGTATCACGCTGCGCCTACCATGTGGCTTGTACCATGCTCGTACTGTGCTTGTGCTTCACCGTGGCTCTCTTTTCCTCAATTCATCACACGGATCAAACCTTCATTTAGCTCACGTATTGGTTAATATAGTTCTACGCGCAATGGAAAAGAAGTGCTCATATAGTTTTCTCTTCTATGCGACCAATTTTTCAAAAATATTTTGTACAAAAAGGCAATGTCGTAATTCTTCCTCTCCTCCTTATTGAGGAAATGTAGAAATTTCGTTTGTGCACATTTGGAGGTGAAAAAAAAAGTAGGATGAATTACCTAACTGTACCTTTCCGTATCTTATTTATTCTATTTTATCTTTTTTTTTTTTTTTTTTTTTGTTCCCTTTTTGCATTTCAAATTAGCGCGTGGCGAAAAGGCCAACTCGTGCAAGATCCCCCTCCCTTCTACAGGGGAGGCGTCGGAGAACACATGTATGTGCAGAGGGCGTTACTCGATCGTGCACATGTGTCAATGTACATAACGTACGTACATGGAGGCTAGTTGAGAATCCCCGTTCGCACGCACGACGTTGCCACAGAGCTCTGCATAACGCTTGTGCAGCAGGTTGAACCGGGGATTCCACAAATGGCGGCATATGCGCAGGAAAATGAAGAAACGTGCGGGAGGGCAGGGGAGAATTAAAAAAGGGAAGAAAAAAAAAAACAAAAACAAGTGCACGAACGAGTGACAAGAAGGGACTTACAACACGCACGCGCAACCAACCACTGATGAACAAACGCATCTAAAACGACACACAACTAACAATGTGCAACCGCGGAAAGGCCAAGGTGTTGTACGTGCACCACTGTCGTTGTTATGCGAAAAGTGGAAATAGTCTGCACACCCTCATTTTTTATGCTGTTCCCCCCATCCCATTACGCTGATCATATATACATCCAATATCGGACCCATTTTGTAGAACGGACGCGAAAAAAAATGCTACACCTAAGCAACGCACTGCTAACCGTATTGTTATTTGTTACCATCCGTGTGACTAATGTCGACAGTGTTAAGAAGAAGTCGTTGCATTATGTACAAAACTACAACCCCTGCGATAGCGCGGTTAGGGGGATTCGAAGTACACACACAAAAGGTACCATCCGTGCGTCACAAAATCCAATTTGGACTTCACCAAATGGAGACAACATTGAAGTACACACCCCTCCGATTAGTAGCGCGAACAAGTTGATCTACCCAACCCTGGAAAATAACACCTATGAAGAAGCCCTAAAAATAATCTGTAACAAATTAGAGACGCTAAAAGGAGAAAACTCGGAGAATGCGGAACACATCAACACATTCTCTGGGTTCTTAAAAAACTATTTTGATGAAATGAAAAGACATAAACCTTGTTCTCCACAAATATTTTTAGAAATTTTTTTAAAGTATATAGATTCTTTTAAAAAGTATAGATATTATACTTTTCCAAATGTTCACAGATATGATGAAAGCTTACACGAATGGTCATTACAATTCTGGTCCCAACTGATTGATCATGAAAACTCTAAATTTAAGGGCACTCAACACATTGACCAAATGGAAAAATGGATAGAACAAGGACACAACATAATCATATTCAGTAATCACCATATAGAAGCTGATGCAAATATAATTAAATATTTTTTTCATATTCATAATGCGAGTAATATTTCCCGAAATATTATTTTTATTGGGGGTCATAAAATAAGGGCAGATCCTTTATCGAGACCATTTAGCGTTTCAGCTAACCTGCTCTGCATTTATTCCAAAAAATATATTGAGAACCTTCCACAACTTAGAGAAGAAAAAATTATGTTCAACCATAAATCTTTAAACGCTCTGAAAAACTTATTACAAGAAGGGAGAAATATCATTTGGCTAGCTCCCAGTGGGGGCAGAGACAGGAGAGACTCTCATGGGAATATCAAAATTTCTACCTTTGATCCAAAAATTATACAAACTTTCTACATCTTTGCAAAACGGGCAAAAATAAAAACGCATTTCATAGGACTCGCACTGAACACGTACAATATATGTCCTCCTTCCAACAGCGTCGATGTTGACGAAATAGAAAAACAGCGGTCCTGTGCATACTCCCCAGTGGGGATCAATTTAGGGGAAGACATTTTTGATGTGTATCCCTCCATGGACGAAAAAGAGATAACGGAAAAGTTGTACACATATGTGTGCCGGCTGTATAGTGAAATATACTAATTGGCCATTCTGCTTGAAGTGCGAATGCAAATGTCCTGCCCTAAATTGATCCCCACACGGGAGCCACGCTGAAGAGTTGCTCCACTGGTGAACTGTAACCTTTACACAAAACAACGCGCATCAGTCACAACAGACGGGGCAGCTTCGCCTTCCTCTAACAGGTGCCTCCTCGTTGAACTCGTCCAATTACTGTCCCATCTTTGCGTCAAAATTGTCTTTTATTCGGACTCTCCCCTCACGTTTTTTTCTTCGATTCACACCTCGCATTTTTTATTTATCACTTTTTTTTAGATACCATAACTTTATCATGACGTTACGGGGGGCACAGGAAAAGCATACAACTGGACAGGCTTCACAGGACATTAAGTGTACGTTGCGTTCGTACAAACAAGTTGATGTCTGTACCCCCCATATGTAATTTGCACTCATTTGTGAACATGCGCAGAGGTACATGCGTCCATAAGTACTTTATGTCATTATGAATGCTCAAAGTTTGAAAGTTTGATTTCCCTTGTTCTTACCCCCCAAATGGTATATATTAAAAAAAGGCAACAACAACAAAAAAAAAACACAGAGACATATGACACACGCGCAGTTTGAAAATGATATTTTTGAACTTTTTTCGAAAAATTAACACCCCCCCCTTTGGATAGTTTTATGATGTTATAAAAATTGCTCATAAAGTGTTTGTTTAATGTTTGCCTATTTAAAAGAACATGAGCCACGTATAAAAGGTTGTCTTTTTCGCTTTTTTTTTTTTTTTTTTTTTTTTTTTTTCTTGTTCTTCCATGTATAGGACTTAATTCGTTACTGATATGCACAGGTCAGAAGTTTTTTTTGTTTTTTTTTTTCCAGCTAGCCAAAAATTGCATTTGACCCCTGCCAGTATGACAACGCACGCACAAATCAGTGACTTTTATTTTCATTTTTAATGTTTTCATTTTTTTCTTTTTTTTGTTTCATAAATGTACAAAAATGTGGCACAAAAAAGGGATAAAAAAAAAAAATGTCTACTAAAAAGGTTTCAAAGTATTGAAAAAAAGGAGAAACAACTTTTTTTTTTTTTTTTTTTGTTAACGACTGTGTGTTGTAAGCTCTCTTTTGTGGCAAGATGGCCAACCACGCACACATTTATTTTGTTTATGCGTCGGATGATATGGAGAATTAATCTCGTTGTCATTTTTGTAAAACGCGCATTTGCACGTATGTATATGTATATATATATAGATACTTGTGCATGTGCATACGTCCACGTTAAGCGTAGATGCTAATATAAGGAGACACTTCCTGTCTCACTGGCTCATGCAACTACACCTTATGAGTGCAAAAATAAAAGGAGAAAGGGAAACGAATCAGCCACCCCAGTACAAGTAGCTGCATTATTTACGATCAAGTATGCACCAACCTGTGTTGCACTCTGTTCATCATATTTGGTACCATAGCACACAGATGTGTGATTTTATTCGCATGTCATATGCATGCCGTGCTCATCTGTTTGTGGCCGTTTCCTGTACTACGCTGTAGAATAACTTATGCTGCTTTTATAGAGACATTTTGAAAAATAGCATTTACGCGGGATCATCCCTTGTACGCTTTAATTTGTTTTGTTGTCTTTTTATTGACACCACTTGGACGTAGACAATACATCCATTTGTGTCTTCAACACGTAAGACATCACAACTGTATGTGCTGTCCCCTTTTTCTTTTTCATCGTTCACGAATGAGTTTAAAACAGGCGACAATTGCTCCTACGACGTACTACACGCGAAATGTATAAGAGTGGCTACACTTGTGTACACACGTAGAGGTATATATACGCACTTGGTGAACATTTTTTATGCACTTGAGAGAAATGCAGGCGAACCAGTTACACGGGATGAAGGGCCAGCTGGATGCAGGAGACACCAAGTCCATCGGCGGCGAAGTCAAGAAGCTTAACACCAAGGGAACCAATCAAAATGAAGATGCGCATTTCAATGTATCAAACGGGGGCCAAAACGATGACATGGTTAAAGTCTTCCCATTTGAGGAAGATACACCTGACAGAGAAATCGCCAACGGTAGGGATCAAGCCAACTCATCGACACACAATGATAATTTTGTGAACATGCTGCAACATCGCGAATGGGATGTAACGTACACACGCAGCAAAACGGAAAATAACTACTCCAAAAAAAATGTCTTACGCAATGAGTCAGAAGTGCTCTCGAAGAAAAAGTCGCTTCCTCTTTCGTTTGGTCACATATCAAATTACGTAAACGAGGCAGAAAATGGGCACATCAATGAGGCCAGTGTTATGCCCATAAGCAAGGGGGGAAGCGCACACGCGGCTAGCAAGACATTGAAAAGTGCGGGAACTGGAAGTATGGATCAATTTTTGTCTTTTAGGGACTCAAACAAGGGGAAAAGTATGACACAAGGTGAAGTAGGTGTGTTCGCAGCGAATGGTTCGCCAAGTGGGCAAGACGAACCGAGCTGGCATAGTGACACAGACGAGTTCGATCAACTAAACGGCAAGAGCAACCAGAATGAACAAAAGGACGAAAGCGAACGGGCTACACAAAACATTCAAAACGCACAACCTGATCTTGCGGTAAAAAAAGAAGAAAGCGTAACAAATGATCGTATGACAGAAAAAAAAAATTGCACACAAGAGAGGAAACTGCATACCCACGACTTACAAAAAAAAAAAAAAAAAAGTGAACAAGTCTCTGATGAAATAAGCAATTTCTGCATTGGAAAAGAGTTACACGCAAAGAACACAAGAGGGCAGAATGTGCAGGAAGAAGGAAAAGAAGAACAAAAAGAACAAAGCGCCATAAAAACATTAACTCCAACAAAAATAAATGATGAATTGAGTGTGTTGGAATTGAGAAAGGAGAAAAATCGCGAAATTAAAACAAAATTTGAAAAAATCTCCCTAAATTCACAAGTCAAAAACCATACATTTGGAAAGCCAAACGGTAATCAAAAATATTTTTATCCCCCGGGGGAGAAGAAATATTCGGATGGATCACAAAAGGAGTCTTCTGAGGAACAAATAATGGTTCAAAGATTTTCCATACAACAAAGTGACACAGAAGACATAGTTCAGAAAAAGGTGAATTCCATTGAGCACATTTTGGCGGAAACCGAAAAGAGGAATATGAATAATTCACTTAAAAGGGTTAGTAGCTTCAAAACGGGGGAAGAGGAAGACATAGGAAGTGTGAATAAGGTTGGCCTTGTTAGAACAAACAGGAATAACCAAAGTAGCGGCGTCTTTGGTGACCACATGGAGGAGCAACAGGATGAAGAGGTTTCACCCATTTCGCGTGCACTAATTGGAGATGAAGTCGAAAAAGTGATGAAAAAAAAAATTAACAGAATGGAAAGTTATCAAGTTCAATCGAGTGAACATCGCGATGTCATCAATGTAGAAAGCATAAACGAATCGGTAAGAACGTCTTCTGGATCGTCAGAGGAATTAGCAGATATAAAAATATACGACGACTCCGAAATAGAGGAATCCAAGGAGAGCGAATTGGAGCAATTTTGGCTTAACAGAGAAGTATCATCTCTTTTGAATAAATCGAAACTGTATTCTTCTAAATATTCAAACCAGTTCAATTCGAGCACGGCCAGATCCAGCGGTGGAAATTACATCAATGGCTCCGGGTTCCCAACAAGCGAAGAATATTCACAAGGAGGAACAACGAATAGGAAAATATTTTCACCCCAAATGAAAAGATACCAAAGTGATATCATCTCGTCTGTAAAAATGAAGGCAAATAATTTTGAGAATCGAAACACGGTCGATAACTTAGAAATGAAGGAAAGGTCCAATATCATGGAAGAGCATGAAGAAGGGGGGGTGTTTAGGATGCCCAACCAAAGACACAAGGAAGATTCTCCGATTGAAAAGTACACTATTAGTAGAAACAGCACTGTGAACGGTGCAAAAAAGAAAGAAAGCATGGACGACATGGCTAACAAGGTAGATGCCATAAAAAAGAAGTTAGCCATCATTAATGACACCGACGTCGGCCTCATCAACTTTGAAAAATTCGACATGTACCAAATCGATTTTGAAAAATTAGGGCTAAAGGTGGACAACTTAGAAAAAGAGGAAAAATACATTTTGATGCTCTATATGTCTGAAAAAAAATTAGAGTACCTCCGCGGAGCAAGTGAGGCACACAAAATGGTTCATGTCAGTTCGAAAGCATTACGATCAAATTATAGCAAAATGGTGGACGTGGGCGGGGTCAAATTGGGGGATGACGATAAGTCAATATCAATGAGGAGGTCACCTAGTGGCATTATTAGTAGGGGCGGTGAAGCGGGCTGCAGTGACGGTGGATATCTCCAGTTGGGACTCTTCGTGGAGTTGTACCGCCGGTTATCAAATCAGCAGAGCTTGACGTCGACGGTGGAGGACACAAACCAACCCAGCCAACCAATTACCCACAATGAGAACACTCTTCTAAAAAAAATGCTAGCAAATTTTATATACCTATTTCTCCAAGATGAGTGTCTAGACAGGCTGGTAAAAACCTATGAACATATGAGCAAAACCAGAGGGAAGGAAGACGCGGAACGGGCAAATTCGAAATGTTTACACTACATATGTAGTAGCCTATTACAGGACATTTCTAGCTGCCATACATATGAAGAAAAAGACCCCATGGGGGCAGACACTTCTGAGGTGTTTTACAAAATAGTAAATGAAATAGGAAGCAAGTTCTTATGCAATGATAAAGTAATGGGGAAAATAAAACAAATACAAATTATTAATAAAATGTTAAGAGAGGAAGTTAGAACCTATTCCATCAAAGTTGCATCCATGGATAAATTTTTCGACATAGAACCACATTTCATTGAAGAAACTGAGAAAGTCGTACTTGGAAGAGACATCGGGTTCTTTCAAATGCACACATTAAATAATAATTATAGGTACAACTATCATACATATGAAAGGGAAACAAAATTGCTCTCGCAAAATAGTAACCCTGTTTGGAATTTTTTCTATGGCTATTTTAACGACATTTACAATTGGTATAGTGATAATAATAAAAAGGAGTTTTTTCCCCAGGGTCAGGTGGAAAATGCGGAAATGAATAAAGACATGGCTTCTTCGAAAAGGGTCTCCAGGAATTTTATCAAAACTAAGGATGAGTCTAGCAGGGTAGAAGAAGGTCCTCTCAGAAATGATCACACAGAGGTGAATGCTGATCAGGTGTCACCCCATCAGAATGGAACAGATCCTACTTGGAATAAAACGGTAGTACCCCCCCCTTCTGCCCCATTAGAGGGGAAGAGTGATGTGGACAGGAATCAATTTCACCCGGGGAGCACTTCCTCCCACAGAGTGGAAGCCAAACAGCAAGGTGAGAAAGGGAGGGATATAAACGAAAAAAGGATAGATGAAGAAATGGAATCATTTAACCTTATAGGAGAGAAGAAGAATTTAATCAATGTAAACTCAGTGGAAGAGACATTGCTGAGTAATTCCACGAAGATTGGAGAATGTCCACTAGAGAGTAACACTTCAAGTGTAGATAATTTAATTTCTACCGATTATAACAACCTAGGAGATAGCAGGGGCAATGGTGATTTGACCCCCTTCGAGGGAGATCTCCACACCGTTAACAACAGTCCGCCACCAGATAGAGACTGTGTGGAGGATGAATTGGGGAGCCATTTGACTGATAGAATAGGTAGTGATACCCCCGATGAAAACCCCACCAGCAGAAGAAGTGGCCCTACCCCAGTGAACCCCAAAATGGAACCAATTTCAAATGAGCAAAAAAATAAGCAGAAAGGAGACTTCCACGAAGCGCACCTAGTGTCGTTTCAATATAAGGGATCCATACCAAAGGGGGAAATAAACCAAATGAACAACATGAATAAAGATAAGAACAAAAATATAATAGGGTGTTATCTGTCCTCACCAAGTGACGAACATTTGATTGCTGTTCAAATGAAGAGTGAGAAAATTGAAAATGTCCACAGCGCGCATTTTCTACTGGAACGGTGTAATAAGTACAATAAAGAAATTAACAAATCCTTTGTCCATATATTAAATTCGAGGACAAAAAGGTACCTAGCTGTAGATCTTCAAAACGGAAAATTTCTATTCACGAGGAAATACGACGACGTTTTCTTCACAGATGAGAGCAATGTGGAGCACAGGATATGCACCTACTTCCAGCTGCAATCCATATCTGACCTGATGAAAAGCGTGATCATCGAGGACCTGGTGCAGAGCTTGGCCGACGTCGTTCTGCGATGACGGGTGGAAGAATTGGCGGGGCTAGCATCAGTTGCTGACCATTAGCTGGCGCGATCGAACCCTTTGTGTGTATACCTATGCATTATTGGAATGTGCCCTCGTCAGTTTTTTTTTTGTTTTTTTTTATTTTTTATTCTTAGCAACTTTACGCCTTATTTGGCACAATTCTATGCGCGTGCTTCACAGAGGAGTTGTCAAATCCCTTTTTTCCCCTCCCCTTCCAATTGTATAGATACACACTGAGTGGGGAAAGCTATGAGAATTAGTCTCAAAAAACATGATCGTTAATTATTTCCTTTTTGTAAATTTCAAAATTTACGCGTCGTTACATTTTTTACGTTATGCCACGACATGGTGCTGTGTAAAGCAGGATGGAAAGCACATGTACGTGACGTCACAAAAGTTGGGCCTGTTTTGCTCACCTAGGGTAGATGGGGCGCAGAGGAAGCTAAACATGCACACACACGCATGGGCGCATATGTGTGTATTTCGTTATCACAACGATGGCAACAACGATGGGTACGCCGATACGCAGCGGTCATACGTAGACGAACGGTCAGTCGTCGTCCGGATCCCTATCATGAATCGTAACCCTTCGGCGCTTCACCTCGGTGACCTCCTTGTTTTTGCTTTGCCTAATGTCAAGCGAGTGTCGGTTGACGGTCGAAATGCCATCGATGAATCTCATTTTGAACAAAACGTCCGCGTGGGAAAACATACCCTCTTTTAACGAGACAATAATAAATTGGGAGTTTGGAAATTGCGTCCTTATCATATCTCCGATGTTCTGTGTGTGGTTTAGGTCCAGCGCCGCGTCGATTTCATCCAGTATGTACATCGGGACGGTTCTCACTTTGAGCAGCGCCAAAATTAACGAGAGCGCCAGGAGACTCCTCTGGCCTCCGCTCAATTCGGTTAGGGACTCCTTCCAGTTGTTGTTGAAGGCGATCTGCAGAGGGGAGGGAAGAACAGTAAAGCATAGAAAAGAAATGGACAAGCCGCATTCACATTATGAATCCCCACATGTGACACTTCGCGTGTGCATTCCATGGGGAAGGAGCAAAAAATTTGTGCCGTTATCTTCACGCCCTATTGCATGGACACAATGGAGTTTCACACATATGAAGTGGCACCAGCGACAATGCAAATGGGGGGGGAGGGGGGGTGAAAGAAACCCGTGCGCACCATACCTTCATCTCAATCCCGTTGGAGAGGTCACCATCCACCACACTCAACTTAGCTTGCGCATTATTGAGCAGCGTGGAAAAAATGGCCTGGAAGTACTCATTAATTTGCTCATACATAGCAAGTAAACTCTCGCTTTTTTTCACATCCAGATCTGCTATAACTTCTTGTATCTTTTTCTTGTCTTCCTCCACCTGAGACTTCTTCGTAATAAGATCCTTGTAATCCACCTGCACCTGTTCATACATTTGGACAGCCTTCCTGTTGATGTTTATGGACAATTTGTTCTGTTCATTTTGGAGGGCCTGTATTTTTTTCTTTATGACGTCATGTCTGAAATTTTCAAAATCATATGGAGTGCATTTCTTATTGAAGAGTGGTTCGTAGGATTCGATCCAAACGTGTGTTTTGTTAAGATACTTAACAGTGTCGCTTGCCGTTTGGGAATCCTTTTGTAAATCTATTAAAGTATTTTCTAGCTTCTTCAAATCAAGCATATGTTCGCTTTTCCTTTTTTCCAGACCTTCTATCTTTTTTATTAGCTGTTTTATTTCATTTTCATAGCAAGTGAAACTGGCCTGGAGTTCTGAAATTTTTTTATCAAGGTTTTTCAGCTCCTCCAATGCAACATTTATATTATGTTCAATTTCTTCAATTTTTTTATCAATTTGGTTTATAGTTTCATCAGCGATGACCAAATCGTTACTTTCCTTTTCCATTTGTTTTTTGTAATTCTCTATTTGAAGGATTACTCCATCCACTTCTTCCTTCTTCTTATGTTCTTCATTTTCGAGGAGTTTTATTTTATTTTTTAATTTTCGAACTGAATCTTTTAGGTCCTCCTCTTTTTTGTCTTTATTGTTTTCATACTCTGAGATATCTTTTTCAATTTTGTGTATCACCTCAGTGAGTTTTTTTTGTTTCACATACAACTCGGTCAGTTGTTGTCGCCCCTTTTCTATTTCTTCCTTGGACTGTTCAATTTTTTGGCATATGTTTCCATACTTGCTTGTTTGTATTCTGTTATCTATATTGCTCAAATTGTTGGTATAAATTTGTAAATCTTTGCAAAGTATTTTTTTTTTTTCCTCCGCTTTTTTGAGTATGTCCAATTTGGCTTCTATTTCTTTCAACTTTTGATCCTTCTCCAGATATTCCTTTTTTTTATTTTCAAATTTTTCATAGTGAAGTAAGAAGAGGTTGATATTTTTGTTGGATCCCCCAGACATGCTTCCTGATGTGTCGAATTTATCTCCTTCTAACGTTATCGTCGGGAAGGACAACTTTTTATTTGGGTTGTAAGTAATCTTTTTACAATGATCCACATTGGAGCATATAATAGTACCATTAAAAAGGTACCTAATAAGTTTCTCCAATTTTTTATCATATTCCATTATGTCCAGGAAGTAGATGACGTCTTTTTTATCTTTTGAATCTAGCCCAACATATCTGCGACACTCTTCCACAATTTTTTCATTCACATCTCTTGACACAATGCAGTCTTGTAAAGGCAATAGGGTTACTCTTCTACTTCCCATGGCAAATTTATTATATTCGAATAAGCTTTTACTACACTCTTTGTTTTGTACAAGTATGTAGGATAATTTCCCCCCAAGGATTAAGTGAATGGCCAAGGCCGTTTGATTGTACTCTTTCTTAATTTTTATCAATTCATATATTTGTCCAAGGACATCTGTTGGGTTCACATTGCTAGGTATTTTGAAATCGATCTTAACATGGTTGATTAAATTTTTCAACACTTGTAACTCCTGATGTAGTTTTTCTATTTCGTTTGTCAGCATCATTTTATCATTTTGAATAAGGTCTACATCTTGGAAGTTATTATGTTCACTGTTTAATTTTTGTAATGCGTCCTCACAAGCAGTTTTTTTTTTCCCCTCCGTTTCTCTTTCCTTGCTCATTTCGCTGAACTCCTTTTCATATTTTTTCCTTTGATCCTTTAAAGCCAGAATTTCCTTCTCCAGATGTTTGCTATTTTGTAGCAAGTTATTTATCTGGGTTTCAATTTGGCTCAGATTTGTTTTATTATTTTTCAGCTGCTCTCTGAAGGAACCAGTGTACTCACTGTTGTTGATCCCTCCACTTAGCAAGCAGTTAATGGTTGTCTGCTTTTCACTAAGCTCTTCCCTTAAGAGCTCTATTTTTTTTTTCAGGTCTTCATAAGACTTTAAATTTTTATTATTTTTTTCGTCATTTTTTTCATAATCGTTTAATTTTTTTTCAATACGTTTTATTTCTTTTTTAATTTCTTCTTTTTTTTTTTTTTCCTTTTCTTTTTCTTTTCCTTCTATCTTTGCTTCCGACTTAAGATGGGAGATTTTCTTTTCCACTTGTTCCTTCTCAGAAATGAGTATTTTCATAGGCTCACTAGCAACATATGTCTGGCTGGTTAACTTTTCCTTTTCTTTTTTAAAAATCTCAATTTCTTTGTCGATATCTTTTATGTCTTTTTCTAAAACTTTTTTTTCATCCATAGCGTCTTCAATTTTTTCTTTACTTTTCTCCATCATATTTTTGGCCACATAATATTTATATGCAATTTCGATTTTTTCAAATTTTTCAATTTCTTCATTATTGCTAATGAATTTATTATATTCTTCCTTTTCCTTTTTTAATTTTACAAGCGTGGGCTCAATTTCGTCCACTAGTACTTTATTAATTTCGTCTAGCTTTTGATCTTTTTTTCCCATTAATTTTATTGCGTTTGTTCTCTTCACCTCGTAAAGTTTTGTTCCACTAGATTCTTCAATTAACCCCAGCAATTCCACCGGCTTCATATTTATCACTTTTGTTATTTTACCTTGCATAATTAGAAAATGAGGATTGTTAATATTTAATTTGAGTGACTGGAAGAAGTCGCTAATATCCTTTGGCTTTGCATTATGACTATTTAGCAGATACCTATTTCGTCCTCCTAAAACGATTTGTCTCGTTATGGTGATGTTTTTCATGTCCCTGTACGGTTCTTGTAGAGGACTTGGTTTCTGCTCATTGTTAAATTTGATCGTTACGCTCCCTTTGGTGATTCCCGCTTGTCCTTGCTTGTAGATCAGCTCGTCCAGTCTATTAACCCTAATCAGGTTTAAATTGTTTATGCCCATGACGAAGCAGATTGCGTCTAAGACGTTCGACTTACCGCTTCCGTTTAGCCCGGTAATCGCGTTGAACTGCGGATGGAACGGCCCGATCACTGTTTTGGTTGGATAGCTCTTGAAGCCATCCAGGATGATCTCCTCGATGTGCATTTTGAAAAGAGGGCTTCGTCTTGTTCAAGCGGTTTAAGCCGTTTTAGCGTTTTAAGCGTCTGAATCGGGTCAGGAGGTGTGCGTTTTCCGTACTGTCGTGCCGCACCCTGTGCGCTGCTTCAGTTTATTATGTTTTTTTTTTTTGTTTTTTTCTGCTCCGTGCCTGATTTCCAACATGCTCCTTTGACCATTTCCACCGCCGCACACAGTACAGCTGTTGCGAAGTTTCTCCCTCCCCGGAGAGTTTCCCTACTTTGGAAGTATTTCCCCGGTTGTTTTGGACCTCTTAATGTAAAACACTTTTCTGACGATTTTGTGATTCATCTCCCTCTGTTGAGATAAGCTGACACAGGATAAGAAATTCTTTAAATTTACTTCCCTTTTCTTTTTTTTTCTCTCCTTCTCGCTCTCTTTTTTTTTTTTTTTGTTTTTTTTTTCCGAAGCGGGAAAATACGAGCCCAACAAGCATACATTTTTTTGTGTTATTCCCCAGTTGGTCAACTTTCAAAATGTCCTTTTGGCAAAAATACGTCGCGCGCATGAGTTTGCGAACGGTGCGGTTTTACACGCACCACACATTTGTGCATTTTTGAAGTCCATTTTTCTGTAGGTATATTTTTTTTTTTTTTCCTTTTTCATGGGAGAGTGCAATTTACACCCTTTAGCATCCTTCACCCGTGTGTGTGTATATATATGTGCTGGGCCCAACAGCAGGGGGGACCCTACGAGGGAACTCTACGTTGGAAGTCCAATAAAATTGCTAATAAATCTTATGGAAAATGGGAAAATGGAAAAAAAAAAAAAAGGAAAGAAAAAATATGAACAAGATATCACTCAAAAGACAAAATAAAAAAAAATGAAACATTGACAAAAGGTCCACCATTTTATGTCTTTCCCGTTTCTCCATTAATAGACTTTAAAAAAAATAATAAAATAGATTTGCTTGAAAATTGGAACACCTATGTACTGGCATATGTACACATGGGAGTAATTTTCCCCAACGAAGGAGCTTTATGAACAGTTTAAAAAAAAAGTTTCGCGCATAGGTGAGGTGAAAAGGAGATATAGACTACACAATTTTGTAGTGTACACATAGGGTACATTCTCCCCCACCCCCCACATGTGCAAATAACGCATCATTAAGGGGGGAAGAAAAAAGAAACATATTCCCCGCCTGGTAACACCCAGGGAGTGCATTATCTGCAAGTCGCTCTTCGATCTGCGCAGAGTATATACCTTTTCTGCCTATTTAAAAAGGTGCAAAACAATGTCGCATCACTTTAAGGCATTTGTACAGTGGTAACTTATAAGTTAAACTGCCACTTAGAGGGGGAACATATTCCACCAGCTAAATATACCCTCGTCAAGCATCTATAACACAGTTATTTTTCGCACCACATGACAAACATACAAGAATAATAATAGTGCATATTAAAATGAATGCGATTTTGCACAATTGTGAACAGACAGATATGTACAACCAAGCGACACGCACATGTAACCACTTATGCAGTGATCAAATGGAACATAATCCTTCAAATAATTGAACGACATATCAGCTAAAATGTCTTGCACATTTGCAAACCACCTTTTCAGTGCTGCCGTCCTTTTTGCAGATATGCAACCGCATCCTCCCATAAGACGCGTATCAATAGCAGGTGCGCAAAAATGGAGTACTTAATTTTGGAGGAGAAATATAAAAACCTCTTGGTAAGCGATCATGCAACAGGGGCAGCGGTGTGTGTGTGCATGTATAGGTCCTTTACGTAAAAGCTGCACGTAGAATATGGTCCTGTCCAAAAAAGGAGCACATTAAAGATAACGGCACTTACCTGTTGATATACATTTTTCCTATACCCAATTTCATACTAACGTTGAAAGAATAAATCTAACCACGAAAAGGCAGTCTTGAAAAAGGAGTCAGAGGCCCTTCGGAAAAAGTTACAAGTTCGAGAAAAAAGGGGGATATAAAATGGGGCACATAAAAAGGGGGAGGGTGAATAACACAAATCGCAGCGCACATGTGCGTGCAGATAATTGAATGCATCCTCCTACACTGCACCAACTTAACAAACCCTTAAGTAGAATCTCGAAGGGGCCTACATCGAAAAGGAAAAAGAGGTGGCGGAAATACTAGAGGACAAAGAAAACCTGGAAGATCGACTTACCAAAATGGGGAGAGAAAACGAATCTTTGGAGGAAGAAATAGTAAAACTAAACGAGAAAATCGTGGTAATAATTACGAGTAGAGCAGGGGGGAAGACAATCTCCTGCTGCTGCATCCCTCCATGTGTGTTCTTTTATTCACTCAATGCGATCCCTTTAGAACCTCCTACACTGCACTTAAAACACATACGCACTTGAAGGACCTGACGGACATATCCAAGACATACCGACAAATGATAAGAAGCCGAAATAAGGAACTGCAGCATTCGCAATTTTTGGTGGCAGAAAATATGCACCTTAGAAATAGCCTTGAGGTCAGAGACTTTGCAAGCATCCTAATGAACATGCAGACTCACACGCGAGTGAACGCGCTAAATGTGGTCCGCTTGGTTCATTGGTTGCGTTTAATGCTTCCCTTTAGTTGGACTTTTTTATACTACCTATTCCGTGACTTCGCCCCTTTTGTAACTCCCCTACTCTTTTTTTTTCCTCCCAGATGGCGCATAGCGAAAAGGTGGAGCTCGAGTCCGAACTAGGGAAGAAAAAAAACGTTATACAATTGATCAAGGATAAGTATAAAAAAAATATAAGCAGGTAAAAAGTGCATAATTGGGATTGCACAAAAAGGGGAGTTCATCTCCCCAACATCTTTGCCTCTCTACACACACGATGGAATGGTGTCATGCACAATGGTTCAGTTTTTTTTTTTTTTTTTTTTTTTTTTAAGGCTTCTTGATAAGTTTAACGAAAAGGACAGACACTTTTACGAGTTTCAAAGTTCGGTCGTAAGAGGTAATCATTTGGAAAGGACCATAAAACTTTACGAGTCCATAGATAGGTGTTAGGTGTGAGAGCGGCTTTTGGAAGAAACCACTCGTTGCAACAAATGCAAGGAACTCTTTCTCATTTTTGCTTCTTCTCATCTACACACACGCACGCACACCACATGTGGGGGCTAACCGCTTTTGCCAGAATTGCACAATTTAAAAATGGCCATCCGACGGGAACAGGAAAACACCTTTTATGACGACAGTATAAGGGACGATACAATTTTGAAATTAAGCCTCCACCTGGATGTGGTAAGTTTGTGCAAATGGTGGGGAAAAAAAAAAAAAGAAAAAATCCCGTGTGCGCCGTTAGTTTTTTTGGTAGAATTTTCTACGATGTGAACTGAGGGGAAACCCCTCTACTTCTCTACCTCCATTCTAAAAAAAAAAAAAAATACCGTCCACGTCGCAGTGTAGCATTCAAAGTAAATACTGCTTTCTCCCCCTGCGCAATTTGTATACGCACCAGCTGATCAAAAAAATGGAGGAGAAAATGACCATATCCGTAACGAAGTAGAATCTCCGACGTGAACATAACAAAGGCCGCCCACAAAAGTGCAAGCACACACATGGGGAATCCTGATGTATATCGTACGCATATAAACGGATAAGTGACGAAGCGGCTACTTAGATTTCCTGCAAAGGTTTACAACGAAAACGCAGCTTCTCCGTTGATATATACTTCCCCTGGAGTGGCAAAAAAAAAAAAAAAAAAAAGCGGGCAGAATCCCCAATTGAATAAGCAACTATAATGGTGTTAGTACCACCCCTGTATTGTATCGCGAAAGGAGCAAATGCATCATCCTAAGTGTGCAAATTGATTAAGTGCAGGGCTAAGGGACCTCACCACGAATACGCAGAAACATGCGCGCGGCACTGCTGCCCCCGTGCATATCAGCCGGGAAGACAAATAGCAGACACCACAAGGCGCCATTCATACCCCTGCGAAAGTGCCAATTCACCATGTCCTCCGCTAAGCTAAACAATGGAGATAAAAAACTTCTCGAATGGAAAGAAATAAATGACCACAATTATGACCATGTAATAAAAGAGAGGAAAACATTTCTGCTCTACGGATATGCCCATTACTCAAATAGATGTTTCACCCAGTTTGCTAAGTTGGCATCCCTAAGTAATGACTTGGTGGGAGTCAAGGAAGTTGAAAAATTGCCCCTATACAAGCTAAACGTAAGTTTGAATAATTTCCTCGTTCGTAAATTCCATATTAAATCCTTACCCACCATTCAGTTAAGACATAAAAATAAACTAGTAGATGAACTGGTCGGAAATGAATTAAATGAACAAACAAATGTGGACAGGCTACTAAGAAGGTGTGGCACTTATTTTAACTCTATTCGAGAGGTGAACAATATGATCGATTTTTTGGCCAGGGAAGAAGAGCTTCCCAATAGTGGTTATAATGAGTTATTGGAGAAGGAAGAATTTCTTCATGGGATATGCCCACCACCCATAGTAACAACAAATGGGGAAGCCAATATGGATGTTACCACGTGTCCGCCCCTAAAGGACAAAAACAACTTTACATTACAAATGAAAGAAAAACTTTTACCAAAAGATACGCTAAACGATTTACTTCTAAAATATCAGTGCACCACTTACGTCATTTTTAAAAAGCTAGAACTTTTACTCAATGCAGAAAAAAAAAATACTCATCTGATCAAACTTGTCTTGAATGAAATAATTGCCAACCATAGTTCCTACTTGGATATAAATGAACACTACAGCAGGTTAATGGCCCAAGCATTTCTACTTCTTTTCGATGAGGAAAAATTGACAATCACACATTTGTTGGACCTAAAAAAAGATTTGGAAGCAGCAGAGGGAGACTCTTCTATACAAGCTCATATTGTCCAGTCGATTCATTTCAACGAACCGATCATCACTTTTGACAATTTTAAAAATATTCATTTGAAGCGTCTAAAGAGGGTAGACGAATTTTTATCCAACCAATCTCCAGTAGAGGCTGCGTCAAAAAGAATAGCCTCTGCGGAAATCACCCCCCATTTAGGCGAAAAACAGGAAGAAGTACAAAAGGACAAATGGAAAGAAGCCTCGCAAATCAATGCAAAGACAAGATACCTCAGTCGCGTGTGCAGAATGTTGGCCATAAAATATTTGCTAAAGGAACAGTATGATGATGCCTTCCACCACGCACTACAATCTTACACATTAACATTTCCCCTAAATGATATGGACACATCTAAATCGAAGGTCCTCATTGAAAATTTAATTTTATATCTAGGGGCATACAATCAGAGTGTCATTAAATTTTTGAGCAATCTCCAACTGCTCTTTACGGACAAAATATTTAAGGTCGTTCGGTTTCCCCACACAAGGGCAATTAAAGGTGGAAGGCCAATGATGAAAAGGGGGAAGTCTGGTAAGTGGCTGTGGCTAAGTCAGGACTGGAAACCTCGGTGGTTGAAGAAAAAGGCAAAGTTGATTTTGGAGGAGGAATGGAAGTGCGTCCCTGATAAGAACGTCCCCTTCTGGAATTAGAAGCGCCCTCTGCAGGGTGCACCCCCATGTTACCGTCAAGGATGGACGCCAAAAAAGGACAAATCGTTAATGCAGTGCGAAAGGTGTGCACACAAAGTTATGCGTGGGTCGTCCCACATGCAGGTTCACGTGCGAGGGTGGGTGGACCGAAATGTGTATACATATATATGTGTTCTTACGTATGTACATGAGTAAGCGCGTTTGAACACGCAGAAATGATAAATGGGAATAGGCAAAACAGTTAATTCGTCATCTTTTATAGATCAGCGGCATGTGTTAGGGGCACTGGTGTGTCCTTAGCAAACGGCGGAGCAAATCGACCCGCCACTGTGCCTTCACGTAGGCGCGCAGAACATACGAGTGTATTCTCATATACACTTGTTCACAGACGCGTATTCATGCAGATGTATGTGTATTCCAGTGGAGAAGCCTTACGTTTTTTTCTCCCCTGCATGTGTGCCGATAAAGAACCTATCCTGTATCAAACGGGGGACATCGTTCACGTTCGTCTAAACCGTTGGGCAACGTGTAGTCCTTTTTTGTTTTCTTTTTTTTTTTTTTTTGTTAACTAAGGTGCAATTCGTGTGGTCAGTGGCCACGTCGTAGCAATAAAGTGTGTGTACGCTTCCATCGTATGCTGCAGCCGCAAATGTCCATCTTATGCTATTGTTTGAACGCATGCTTGAATTTCCCCTTGGCAACTTTCCTGCGTGTTTTCCTGCATGCTTGCAGATAAACTGGTTGATGTGCTCGTCTTGGCAACTCGCTTCTTCTTCTTCTTAACCACAGAGTGCTTCGCCTTGTGTGCTGGCCCCGCCTCGGAAGACACCTTAGTCTCGAAGGTTGTGTGTCCCCCGTCCTGATCATTTTTATCCTCGGAAAAATTGTGAACAGTACTGGAATCGTTATCTTGACTGAAATTTTGCTTTCTTCTACATACAGTTTCTGCCTTGGGTACTTTCTTAAGGACTTCGAATGCATCCCTAGCTTTTTGCATTTGTATTTTGTTCAAGTAGAGTTCCTTCTTCAAGGTGTGTAGTTCATCCACCTGGTGCTTAGCAGATTTATCATACATCATTTCTTTAAATTTCATATTTGCATGAACTTTCCTATTGTTGGCCACTTCTTTCAAATAGGCATTTTGTCTGTGTACTTCATTTTCTCTAATTTGTTTTTCCAGTTCAACCATGAACAAGTCTTTTTTGTTTGATGCGTCAATTACGTTTTCTAGGTTGTTGCACATTAGGCGAAGTTCGTTTTGCAATTCTTTATTTCTTTCTTCGTATTGGTTGACGAGCATTTCATTTCGTATTATTTCATTTTTCAACAAAACGATTTCTGAATCTTTTTCTTGTATCATGGATTGTAGGTGAGAAGACTGCTTTTCCAAGATGCTTATCTCCGATGAGCATTTGTCTACCTTTTCAGTGTATAGGAGTTGCTGCTTTTTTAGGAGTTCTTTCAATTTGCCCAGATCCTTTTCGCTCTTCTGTAGCATACTCTCCATATATGCTATGCGCATATCACGTGAAACGATGGATTCCATGTACTCCAGGGTGTCCTTCCTCAATTCACTTAAAGCTTGGAACGTATTTTCGTATTTAAAATTCACATTTTTATTTTCTTCTTTCAATTCATACACTTCCTTTTCTAACTCCACGATTGTTGACTTTAGCGTATACATATCGTTGTTGTCAAAACTGGGCTTGGAAAACTTAGACACCTTTTTTCCCTTCTTGTATGAATTTTTGTTCTCTTTTAACTCATCCCCTTCCAGTGACAGGAGACTTTCCTCACACGTGCTTTTGCTCTTGTACCAGCTAAATTCATCCTCCTTATCCTTTCCCTCCTCTACATCGTTAACCCCATATGTGTCACTTCTCTCATATGTATCAACTCGATTGTTCCTTTCATTCGTTTTGTTTAGTCCCTTCCCATTTTCATTATTTTTCCCTGCACATTTGTCGTACCTCCCCTCATCACCTTCTTTATCTCGGCCTTGCAAAAATTTGAAGAGGTTATGTACATCACTCAGACTTGTGTTTTCCTTCAAACGAAGCAAATAATCATTTTCGTTGTCCACAGAGCCGATTTCATTTTCCAGTTTCGTCAGGACTTTATCTCGTACGTTCAAACTTGATTTGAGGGACCTTCTCTCGATTTCCACCCTTTTCAAATGTTTCAACGTTTCTTCATATTTAATTTTTTGGTCCAACAGTTTTTCTTTTAGCTTTCTGTTTTCTACATTGGAGCACTCCCTCTCTTTTTCTGCACCGTCTGGTTTGACCATTTCGCTTTTTCGCTTCTCATTTTGAATCTCATTTTCCAATTCCTTTATTTGTTCATCCTTTTCTTTTATCAGTTCATTAATTTTATTTTTTATGATCGGTTCGGGTAATTTTTCCTTTGTCACTCTCTTTTTAAAAGGTTCCATGTGCTTTAATTTTCCCATCACTTCTAGGTCTTTCTTATTTTTCTTTTCATTAATGTGGTAGATTGGCGTTTCATCGTGTGTACTTATTTGTACGTACCCTTGACCGCCATGCAAAGGGGAGTCAAAGTGGATGAGACCTGCAGACACATCATTGTACACTTTTTCGCAACTGTGTTGCATGAATGCTGGTTTGGTATTGAACAGGCATGGCACTTTGCTCACTTTTTTGACCAACCGTTTGTTTGTTGGGGCAGCATTATACCGAGTTGTGTAAGCACTAGAAGTTGGGTGCGTAAAAATACCGCTGTTGTGAATTCCATTTATGGCACCATTGTTCATTTCATTACATCCCCTTGTGTGCCCCTTTAAACAGGGAAATGAATTCATGCAACTGACCTTTCGAGGACTACCCCCATGTGCACCATAATTGGGAATCGCTGGACCTTGGCTAACTACGTTCGGGTTGTAGGTTATCTTCTCTGTGTAGATTGGTGGGTGCGACTTAAACGTGGTGGTGGTGCACATCGGACTCACCTTGTTGCTACGGTACTCGTATACATCTCGGTTGCTCAGTTTTTCCTTTTCTTCATTTTGTGCTCTAATTTCGTGGTACTTGCTGGAGGGTATTAGGTTGTGGGGCATGATAAACGATGGGGACCTCATTTTTGTCGGTGGGTACGCGGGGCTAAGCGGCGAGATGGAGGCGACTACACCTGCTAGAAGACAAATAATTCATTCCTATTCTCGCTGACTTCACTGAGTACAAATACTTCTCATCTAATCAGCGATTGTTAAAAATACTTTTGCCAGGGTCTCGCCAGACAATCATGGGGCGGTGAATTAATTAAAGGGAAAATGCTGAGCGCAATTTTTCCATACAACAAAAAGTAGATTTGTTTGTGCGGCTAAAATGTTGACTCATAAAATGTTAAAGAAGAAATGGTGAATCACGATCCATAGCCGTGTCAGCTAAGAGGCACGTTCCGAAGGACGTGGTGAAGACGGAGGTATATACTGTGACAAAAACTACAACGAAGACAAATATAAAGCTACTTAAACGAAAAAATAACAGGGGGGACGATACATCAACGTGCTGCTTGCACGTGAAGGAAATGTATATCTGTGTAAAAATAAACACAATGACTTGTCAGTGTCCAAGTCGGTGTGGATCATGATACAAGTTAAATAATTAAAATCAAAAATCTTTTTTTTTTTTTTTTTTTTTCCTTTTTTGTTGTTCACATCCTCACATGTTGAAAAACGTTATTCAAATTTGTAAAAATAAAACAGAGAAACGGTAAGCGGAAAAAAAAAAAGGAAGCAGCGTGAAAAAAAAGGCGGAAGAAATCATATAATTCACACTGCGCGTTTCACAATGGTATAATTAATGGATACAGGCAGTAATGCGAAGTTGCAAGGAAAACAACAACAAAAAAAAAAAGTATTCACCCTACACGTTTACAATGTAGACTTGTGCTGTTATAGAAATTTTAAAATGACAATTTTAAACCACATGGTAAAAGCGTAAATTTTAATCAAGTTTAAGCGTTTGTTGGTGTGAAATGTACACACTTTTTTTTTTTTTTTTTTTTTCTAGACATTTAAATGTAACATTTTTGCGAACTATGCCAAAATTGTTAAACAAAAAAATATATATATATGTGGTGTAAATATTTGCGAAAATTTAAGCAACCAACAAGTTTAAATTTTTCCGTTTTTGACTTTACTGAACATGCTAAAAAAGCAAAGTGGTTCAAAGTAGACATGTCTTTAGAAATAATTGCCACAATATTTCGGCACCATTTGTGTGCGAATATCTTGCTGCCGTTTTGGGTTGCCTTGGCTTAGTTCCGCAAAGTTGGGAAGATTTCCCCAAAAATGGGATTTTCCCCAAATTGAGATTTCATCACAATTCTGCAAAATTTCGTTTTCCTCGGGTCGCTTCATTCGTTTAATGTTTCTCAATGCCGTTGCTTTTACTGGAATTTTTTTTTTTTTTTTTTTTCCTCAGCGAAACGCTATAAGAGAAAAGCTAAATTGCACTTTCCCCCTTCTATGCCCATGCTAGCTTGGGTGACGTGAATGCCCATGGTGAGCGCTTCTGGGGGAAGAGGGAAGCCTCGCCAAATTGCGAATTTTTTACGAACTGTTAAAATTTGTGTGGTTCCCAGGTGATGTAATGTGTACACATTTTTACCCTTCTGTTGTGCTAATTTTTTTCCTTAACATGTTGTGCATAAATTGGTGTAAAAATCGATCATAGTTGCGTTTTTTGTTTTTTATTTTTTTTTTTGTCCCACACAAGTGTTGTGCATTCGTTCACACATTACCTTCGTGTCTATGAAAACACCTTTTATTCACAAATAAATATATTTTTAAAAAAATAAAATTTGAATTTAATACAATTCTCGTGCCCCATATTTTAGTGCGGAAGAACTCCGTTTTGTCGTACAAAAAGGTAACAGAAAAAAAAAAAAAAGTTGCACTTTATTCGAGTGGTCAATTGTTCAGCTGCTCAAAGCTACACTTGTATGTAAACATTTTCTCCGTTTTTTCATATCACATGGCGTGGAAGTAGCTGTCTTTTATTCACCAAGCTGTTTGTAAAGTTTGTCCCAAATGTTCCTCTTCCCCGTCTACACATAGTACGTACATGTGTGCGTAACGTAGTACATAGTTGTACTCATAATGGTAGACAATGTTGCCCAACCGACAACATGGTGCCGTTTGCAAATTGGTCAAATTCCTCGCTTAACATAGCCAGCGGGGAGCAAAAATGCGTGTGAGATTTGGTGGAAAAACGCTAGCAATGGCCCAGACGAAAGAACGCGCAAACATACATAGACACTTGTGCGCCTTTCTACACGCAACTACTTAAATAAGCACTCCTGGTCATACCCACTTATGTTTTTTTCCCAATTATGGAAAAAAAAAAAAAAAAATTGGCACACCCAAAGGGGTATATATATGTGTCCACCCACGGTTGCTACAATGTGCTCTTTAAAGATGCTTCCCTTGACCTCTCAAACATTCCCATTTCTACATCAGAAATGTGATGAAGAAAGTTGGCAATTGTATCTACGCCGTATCGTGGCCACCTTTCACCCGAGGTGCAACAGTTGATGAGAGAAAAAAAAAGAGGGGTGCTCATCTCATGTTTCATTTTTGTGAAAACCTCTAAATGTTAAAATTTAAAAGCATTAATTAGACAAAGTTAATTTTTTATCATATTAATTTTTCTTAATGAAAAAAAAAAAAAAAAAAAAAATTATATGAAATGTGTTTTTTCTGTTTGCACGTAAAAAACATATACACATAGCAGAAATGCATAGCGGGTATACACAATAGGTACGCACAGCTGGTACACACAACGGTGCCCATGGATGGCGCACATAAAAGCTACGCACAGCGGCTACGCAGAACAAATCCACATATAAGAAGGGTACACAACTACTTCTGTTCAAAGGAGAATAATATAAATCAACATATATACATTATGTGTTTTAAAAAAAAAACAATTGTTTTTTTTTGTTTTTTTTTTTTTTAATTACGCAAATTTGTTGGTGAGACAACGGTTGCGTCAGGCAAATTCGTGTTTTCTTTTGGTTGCGCGAGCCGGCTCGTTTGTCACATGCTGCATATTACTATGTCGTCGTATTGGATGGGTTTTCTTCGTCGCACATGGGTGAACAGCATGCATCACACATGGGTGAACTGCGCATGGCACGCACATGCTCTACGTTGCTCTATTCATCATCCTCCTCCTCCGCCGAATCATCGTTCGTGTCATCGTCCGGCACGTAATGTTCGTGATCCCTTGACACGACTTTGTGGGATTCGTGCGGCATCGGGCCGCCGTCATTATTATTACTGTTAGCATTGCCGGCGTTTCCCGCACTGCTCGTTTGGTTGCTATGGCTGTTCCTACGCGCCCCGGTGCCGCCTTGTGTGAAGCTGTTCCTTTTATTTGGGTCTCCACCGGCACCGGCTTCCTCTTCATCACTGCTGTCGTTTCTTCCGCCAATATCCCCAATCATTTGTTGGAACAGGGTTGGCTCATTGTCCAACTCGATGTCTTCTGGGTGCACGAAAATTTCTCTCTTTATTTCCGTTTGCGAGTAGGCTCTGAATGGCAAGTCCAATTTCTTATCACATCCAAAATAGCAGTCACTGAGGATGTAAATGGACACACACAAATTACCTACCCTATCTACCATAAATTGTAACTTTTCTTCAATTGTTTTTTCACAATTTTTTACATGTATATATTTTAAAATACGATCATCTCCCTTGTAGGTAGCCACAATCCACCATTCTTCAAATTTGGGTTGAGGAAAGAAAGGCGCATGGATATAACCAGCTGCTTCATTTTCATGTAAATTGGTTCTATCAATATGTATGTAAATCGAAGCCACGTCTCCCTTCACAATATGAGTCTCATCTTCCACCAAAATTCTTGCAGTCATCTTAATATCCGGAACAACATTGCAAAATGATTTGACATCCAAAATTTCTTCATCCGTCATTTCGTTTAGTCCCTTTCTGGACTCATGACTTTGATGTACAAAATCTAGGATTTCCTTCACCGCTAATTTTCCCTTATGGACATGTTTAATTATATTTTCAGTAAAATGAGGAATTTGCAACAAACTTGAACTTCTAATGTCAAGGGCTTGTATGAGGCATCTTCTAAATGTTAAGGCAGCCTGTGCTGTTAAAAACCAATCCCTTAAAATGCTAATTTCTATCATACAATGTGTTATGAGTAGAGAAAATTGAAGAATTTTTTTTAAATCTTCTCTCATTTCTTCTGATAATAAATCATACCTTCTTTGCATGTGGGCTAATATTAAAAAGTAATTTTTCGTTATCACGGGTATTTTGAAGCTTCTCTTTTTTGGCTCTACTAATTCTTCTATCATTTTCTTCACATATTGATCATCCTCCTCACGAAGTTCGATATCCCTACTTTCTGCCGTAGCCGCGAGCATTTCTGGATATGCCTTTGCTCTACTATTTTCATTTATAGTGTACGTTAAATATTGCAATGTTTCAATTTTGACCCCATTGGGCCCATACTGTTTTTGTCTTTGGTAATATATAATAAAAGCGGCCGGAATGAAGACCAGAAATATTAAGAAAAAAATGGATAATATTAACAACTGATATTTTTCATCTATTAATAATTTGGGTAAACCAATTCCTACTTTCATCATACCAGGCCCATCTGGATTTCCATACTTTTCATAATTCTCCTTTGATATTTCATCCGTCAATGCTTGATACGCTTTCGTTATTAAAATAAATTTTGCTGCAGCTGACGTATCATTAGGATTTTTATCTGGATGGTATTTCAATGATTTAAGTCTATACGCCTTTTTAATTTCTCCTACTGTTGCACCTGCATTAACTTCTAATATTTCGAACGGGTCAAAAGTCTGCATAGGCTTCGTACTCAACATCTGCTGCACCAGGACAAACAGCAATCCCCAGAATAGCACCAACAAAAAAAATTGAATTATTCTTATATATCCTAACTTTTCCCATAGTGTAGTGCTTTTATTTCTCTTCTCTAATTTTTCCTTACATAGTGCACATGCACAGGACCGGTACACACTGTTGTGCTTGGACTTTTTTAAATTGTTATTATCATTGTTGAAAATTTTG
This sequence comes from Plasmodium fragile, assembly GCF_000956335.1. Classification (NCBI taxonomy): domain Eukaryota; phylum Apicomplexa; class Aconoidasida; order Haemosporida; family Plasmodiidae; genus Plasmodium; species Plasmodium fragile. Next base: position 164,364 of record NW_012192600.1, on the reverse strand, counting down.
TTAAATAGAGATTTGATGTAAATGTATGTACATGGAATTAACACACAAATTAGAACAGTTCCCGCGAAAAAAATAAATGCAGAGTCATCATAGCTTAATAATGGCTCTTTTTTACTATCTTTCGTAAACGTATCGCGAAACTGTGACATTCTTATTTACGCAAATTGTATCAATGTATTTTGGAGTCTATACACGCCTGTACGTACGTACGAGCGTGACTACGTGTGGTTGCGAGCCCGGAATAGCTTAGTACGTACGCAAGGGCATTTATATATGTACCATAGGGACATTCACATGTGCGCACTGGTTTTCATAAGTAAGAAATGGCATTTACGTGTACAATAGGGGGTACTCAACATGTAAGCTTAGGCATATGTCCGAATAACCACATATATTACGAGGCAATATGACACAAAAAAAAAAAAAAAAAAAAAAAGAGCAGGGCAAAAACAGAAGAAATGTACTATTTTGATATGCTGTGCTAATAGCTGTATAAAGGGTTAAACAGAATAAAACAATAACAAAGAAAAAACATACACTAAACACTATCAGAAATATGGGATGGAAGAAAAAAGAATAAATAATTAATTTATTTAGCAAACATTTTTAAGAGCGGTGGAAGGAAAGAATTGTAAAAAGGGTTAACATTGATATATTCAACGAAATTACAAACCATGTAATGCGATGTAGTACAATTGTGATTGTAATTTTTTTTTTTAAATTTGTTTTTAATTTTTTTTTTTTTACCTAACTATGGATTTGAAACAATAATTAAACTAAAGGCAAGATTTGATTAACGCCTTTCTTTTGCCCTTTAAAAAAAAAAAAAATTTTTAATATTATTTTTTTGTATATACCACGTGGCCTTAGCCTTCATCTTGCCTAATTACTGCTTTCAGGCTTACGCAAAATTATTACGCGAATTTTTTTTTTTCTACAGGTGAACGGAATATACATGTTTACGCCTTTGAACAGTTTATGCGCTTATGCGGGTTATGCATTTTAGCGCCTTTTTAAAATACATTTAACAAATTTTAACTTGGGTTTATATACTTTTTTTTTAAACAATTAAAAAGTCAACCATTATATGGTAAACAAATCACCATTTTAGCAACTTTTCATGTCATACATACAAATCTTCATGATCGTTTCAGAGAAATTCCGTTGTTTGTTTAAATGTAAGAAAGTTAATTTACCTTACCGTTTAATGTGTCATATAGTGTGATCGCAATGGTTTGACCATAACATTTAAATATATAAACCTACCTACCTTTGCATAGTACAGATATATACTGCGAGGGAGACTTGTTTTTATTTGCATTGAAAATGCGTCAAATTTTATATGTAAAAATTTTATCTGCAAACGTGTTACATGTCAGAAAACTGTTCCTTTTCAGCGTACTGTGCAAATTATACTTTCACTTTTGCAAGCATTTACTCTGATGAGATCTCAAACCATGCGCTTTAGATTGCCTTTTTTGTTCTTTCAACATTTGTATTTGTTAACATGATGAGATGTACGCAGTGAAATTGAAATATATATGGTGTACATTTAATTATTTTCCTAGGTAACAAAGTATCATTAGTCAATAGCTTTCTTTTTGATCTACAAAATTGAGGGGAAGGGGGGTAAATACATCAAATGAACAGGGAAAAATCACCTAATTTTATACCATATATTAAAAAAATATTGATTATTCGAAGAATGGTAGCACATTCCGCACACATTCTTTTAATCACATTAACATATAATTTAAAATTACGTAAAAAACGGCTTTTTTTTTTTTTTTTTTTCCTTCTGTTATTTGTCTGAATTGTCACTGGGAATAAGGTAAAAAAACAGGACATTGCGTCATGTGATTTAAAAACGTTCAGCACATTGTTAGTACACATGACACATTTAATGTTGGCTGTTTTTCCAAAAAGGTGGATTCAAATACAGAGCGAAAACACCCACATGGGAGACCCTGTCGAAATATCATGTGTAGACCTGCATAAAATTATATTTGAGGAGGTACACATGGGTACCAACCTCCGAGGAGAAAAGTTCCATATCAATTTAATCATCTCTTGTTACATTTTTGCAACTTTTTTTTCATTTCCCTGATAACACCCTGTGTTCATAAAACGCTATAACAAATTATGTAAAACGCAAAAGTCGTAACAGTGGCGTTGAGCAATAATGAAAAGGCTCTTTCCGTCTGTGGCAAGCATTATATATACCTAGGTAGACACCCACGTAAACACAAAAGAACAAGAAAAAAAAAAAAAAGGTCAACATGGTCAACCATACAGTATGCATTTATTCAACGACATGTAATTTAATTTATATGTTCATGTAGAACAGAGCTACTAAAAAAAATTAAGGTAAATTCTTTCTGTAAAATGTTCTTAAAATCTGTTTTTTTTTTTTTATATGGTCCATCACATTTTAGCTGTTTTCACCTGTCTGTTTTGTTGGTATATATATACATAATTTTTTTTTCATTTTACAGCCAAATGGGTAAAATGGCTATTTACACCGTGGAAATAAAATTCTCAAAATAAATTATGAACAGGCAATTTAAATAATTGATAGGTTTTTTTTTTTTTTATGAACATTAAATGAAGGTCTGCAACACATTAGCACTATTTTTTTTTTTTTTTTTTTTTCCTTTTTTGGCTAGCTATTACTATTCTATGTAAATAAAATTGCAAATAAGTATTTTTTTTTCAGCAATCTGCCCTTGTAGATATGTTTGCACAAAATCGATCAAATTTACAAGTTGCTAATGCGAATTGAAAAATTAATAATGTGCTCCTATTTTAAACACATTGTACGTATATGTTCATTTTGTTCACGTTTTGCACATCTCCCCTTGTACACTGCCTATGCTGACTCCTCTTTTTGAAGCTCTACATTTTGTTAATTTACGTAGCATTATTCTACACACGTGGTTCGCTATTTGCTGCACACACGAAAACCTGTACACGTAACGATGGCACAAAAAAGGGGAACCATGTTACGCGTACAAAGCTCAACGGAAAAGAATGTCCACACCAATGCATATTTCGATTCCTCCCTAGATTTAAGCACACATAACGATGCTTCCATAAACAGTAATTTTTCCATGCGGGGGAACAGTCTTCCTCGAATATTGAAAATGTATACAAGAGAGCTGCAATGTTCAAGTGATGAACAGAAAAGTGAAGTTTCTCACTTGAGGAGTGAAAATTTATTTCCTCAAAGACATGAGCATGTCAGTGATAATACATGTCTAACGAGCATCCTTCACCTGAGCGATGTAATTACATCACAGAGCGAAAACTGTGCACGCCTGAACGGTGAACATTTAAATTGTTACCATTCGTCCGTAAATAGCAATGTTTCGCGCATAGAAAGTGGAGTTCGCTCCTGTTTAGCTTCATCATTATTAGCAAAATTCTGTTGCACAGAAATACCGATCCATGAGGAAGGGGAATCAGTAAACTGCAAGGCAGAACCAAATTATCCACAAAGTGGCGAAGCGGTTATTTCGACCAGCGGTCAAAATAATGGGGAGGAAAATAATAATCAATTTGGTACTCCGAAAAATAGAAAAAATAATGAAATAGAAAATATTCAGGTAAATGATTCCTTTAGTGAAGAAGAACATCTAAGTGCGATGAGAACTTCTTCAATTTCACTCCCCATTAAAGAAAATTTGGAACATGGACAAACATTGCATGATAGTAAAAAGTGTGGAAATGATCAATCGATCCTCTCTAGCAAAGGGTATGCTTTGTCTAGCCCTACAGGTGACCCAAAAACTACGATCAGGTATCAGGTATGCCATCCTACCGTAGTGCCCAACCCAGAATGTGCAGCATATGTGAATGGCAGTTGTGAAAAGGAGCGGGGCCAGGACAAATTAGAACTTGCGAATGGTCATATGAACGAACGCATGATGATATATTACACCAATGAAGAAATGCAGGGGGGTAAAAAAATGTTTAACACAAAATTGAGTGCATTGAATGATGAAAATTTTGAGCTAACGAAAATTTCATGTAACAGTGAACAGGACGGAATAGAACGAAAAAAACAGCATGGAAATCAAAAAAATTGCAATTGCGCGGAAGAAAAAAAGGACCCTACAACTTCACCTTTAAGGAAGAAACCACGGAGTTACTCGCTAGATGATATAAGAAACGGAAAAGTAGAAATTCCAAACGTTATATTTACCAAGTTACCCTTCAATTCGAACGGAGACAATGTCATAGATTCGTATAGGCGAAATCATAAGCTGCTCAATTTTATGAAGGACTGTAACGAGTCAGTTGGTCTGATTTTAAAATACCCACAAATTGAAAGGGGTCCAAATAGAACATTCAAAGTATCATCGGAAATGTCCCCTGCAATTAGGAGCCATATCGGCTCGATCATCATATATGAAGACAAATTTGACAGGAGGAACTATCACCCAAATGTTCAGAACCTACATATGGGGAAAATATACGAAAATCATGTTTTTAACATATTGAAAAATAAAAAGGATTTGGGGAAGAAACTATTCAAACAAGGTAATACATATGAAAAATATAAATATAATAATATGAATGGATTTTGGATAAGTAATATTGACAAGAGCCGTTTAGTAGACCCCGAAAGGAACGATAGCTACATTACAGAGCTAATATATGAAAAAAAAAGGTCCTATGCTGAAGAAATGGAGACCCTAAAGTGTTGTGGAGGTTACGACGGCATTCCACCTATTGCTGAATTCTACAAAGACAATAATTTTTATTCATTTTTACAAAAGGAGGGAATATACAGTGATTATTTGAACCCCGTGATAGCAACCACCATGCGTCGCTACGACATAGAAAAAGTTTCCGACTACGAATATGTCCACACACGTGAGTGTATCACGCCCGTTCATCGCTCGTAATTGTACGCACAGAGGTGCGGGTGATTGGGCGATTGAGCGATCGGACGAGTGGCCAAACGCACAGTATCACAGGTGTGTAATGAGCGCAAAAATGTTTTCTTCTTCTTTAGGTCTCCTTTTTGAGGGATGCCCACCGAATGGGTGTTCCTTTTTTTTTTTTTTTTTTTTTTAAATTGGCCCCCACTGGGCCCACCCAGTAAAAATATTTAAACACTATTTGTTTCTCTCTTTGCTTATTCTTATTCGTTCGTTAAACGTTGATGTTACGCAGAAGCGTATTTATTCCCTTATATCTTTGCACAAAATTTTGTTTGTTAATTTGACCTATCCTGCTCCTTGGGATGTGTGCAACTGCACTGCTTTAAAGGTGTTGTGTCAGATGTTTTGAAATAATAAGTGCCGTTGTTCTTTCATTCGTTCTTTTTCTCGCTGTTCCGCTTGTGTAATTTTGGCTTGTTTTACTTTCTTGTTTAAGCACAGCTAACCATATTGACCTTATTGATCTTATGTCTTGCCCACCGCATTCGAGATGAACGATTTAATATGGTCCCGTTTTCTTTAATTCCTCTTACAGTACAACAGCAACGTTGCACAAACGCTGCGCATCGGCGTCCTTCCCCTTTGGGCATAAACTGCATGCAGGGGAATGTGCATGTGTGCGGTTTCTGCATGTAGGCATTTCGAATTAGAGCACAATTTTTTTTTTTAAGCGAATGAGCCATTAATAAATGTGCTGGATGCCACAGGCCAAAAATGGAAATTCATTTTTGAGTTCATACAAAATGTGGCTGATGTGGCTACTTGGAAAAAAAAAAAAAAAAAAAAGCAAAAAAATAAAATGAGGAAACCTGTGCATGTATTTCTACAAATGTAAGTAAAAAAACACAATTTTCTTGTAGAGTTAAAATTGCCGCAGTTTTTTTTTTTTCTGTTTAGCCCGCATTTTGCACATACCACAACGGGTATACTACATACGCGATATACGCATTTGCCCACACATAGTATTATGAAAAAGTTTAAAATGAAATTATTCCCTTAACCACTTTATATTCACATGTGAGAGAACATGCGAGCACCTGCACGCGATGACAAGTTTAGTAAAAATGCCGCGTTAAAGAGGAAACTAGTGTGCCCCCCCGCATGGTTAATTTTTTTTTTTTTCTCTCCCAGTGCATACACCCGTACACACATGTATGCACATATATACACACATATATATATGCATGCTTACGTGCATACGTCCACTTTTACAGCTTTTTTCCCTTTTGTTTTCAAGTAAATGAATGTGTAATCTTTTTACTCTCCTTCTTGCAGCTTCTACATGTGAATAATTGTTTTTTTTTTTTTAATTTTTATTTGAAGTGCTCCTTTTGGGGCGGAAGAATAAAAAAAACGTTCCCCACAGAGAGGAACGTGACGAGTTTGCGTTTTCGCGGTACTTATTTTGTGACCGTTTAACCGTTTCTCTATTTCACCTTCTTGATACGAGCAAGTGCATATTTTAGCCCCTTGCCAATGTAAGCTCGCAGAAGACAAAGAAGCATTTTTGGAAAAAAGGCCACATTGGTGACGCGCCATTTGACCTGCCTGTATTGCTACGTCTGGCCAAAAAAAAAATATATATCACACGAGAATATTTTTAATACCCCCTATTGATGCTTTACCTGCATTTGATAGCACCTGTCCGTCTTTAAGTGAAGAGCGATATATTTATTTTTTTTTTTGTGCCCCTCCGCTGACCATCAGGTCCGTGGAATTTATGGCAACTACTATATTGACGAGAGTACTTGTACACATAGTGTCACAACGACTTGTATAGAAGCCTTTGCCATTATTCACGACGCGAGGTTTGTTCTTCCCATTTTAATATAACCTTTCAAATGAACCAAACGTAATCCAGTAACATAGATATGCATGCGTGTGTACACATATATGTTTCACGAGCAGGCACAAATTTGAAAAAAAAAAAAAAATTAGCTCGAGTACATAGGGCGTTTGCACGTTATTCATCAGTTCGTTAGTTGCAATTCGTTATATGTATATATATATATATGTTTCTCTTGTCTGCTTCATTGAACCGTAAATGAATAGGAGAGTAGGCACTTCCCCATATGAGAGTTCCCTGCCCTCCGTACTCTGCCATGTTAGCAACGCCGCTAGGACGAAATAGACCGAAACAGAGAGTACATACATACGTACTTACATGAGTACATTTACCTAGCAATGCACAGGTTCTTACCAGCGCCTTGTTCCATTTGATGACCATTTTATTGCTCCTTTTTTTTTTTTTTTTTTTTTTTTGCGTGCGTAGTTCACACCCAGCCCATTTGTGGGATGCACATATTTGTTTGTATTTTCCCGAAAATTGCATAGGCGTGAATTGCCATCGGCGGGAAAAACATTATCGATCCTGAGATTGGAACCCATTCGTGCGCATCGTTTCGCCAAAATTTGATGCGAATCGTTTTTGTACGCATGAGCATATGCGCAAGACCATCCCATTTCTGAACTGCTCCAGTGGACCGCCTCAGATGCTATACCATTCGTACGCGCTGGGGTGAAAAAGAACAAAGGGAAAAATATTGTCCTTTGTGCAGGGAATAAATTAAACATTCTTCCCACAAAAAAGGTGAAGAAAAAAAAATTAATTAAAAAATCGAAAAGACAAGCTAATCTTACACGATGAGGTGTAACAGCGAAAGTAGAATGTGCAGGGAAATGACATCCGGAATTAATCCATATGAAGAGAGAAAAAAAGAGTCTAGAAGTTTCGGAGAATTATCTGACAATTACAATTTCTTACAAAGTAACGATTCCATTGGTGACTCTTTCGAAGAGAGAGAGAAAAAAAAAAAAATGAGAGAAGATGAGTATAACAAAATTATGGAGAGTTCGGAAGAGAAAAGTGACTTGTTCAATGATGATAAAAATTGCTACTCGTACTCGGACAGGAGTGAAAACTCTCAATCACAAGTGAGCAAAGTGCAGTCAGTAGTGGGGTCAGCCTACCCCTTTCAGGGGGGCACCCAGAGTGCAAACGCTTACAAGAGTGGCAGAAGCAACCATGTGCTAACACTAACGAGCGCAACTTTAGAAGAAAACATTTTAAGAAATTTGGAACAGGATAGTAGCTACGATGGCAATTTTGGCAGCGACACGGAGAAGGGTAAAAGTGTGAGATATAGTAGAAGGAAATCCGTTACAAGTGAAAAATCGCGCGAGGAGGATTATTTGAGGCATCAGAAAAGTAGCCTAAAAAGTGGGGGAAGTAGTCGCAAATTTGAAACATGCCCCAGTGGAGGGAAGGTAACATTTGATAAAGGGGATAGCGCTGATTGTCTGCATAGGACTTCATACAAAATGGAACAAATGGAAAACACGGAAAAAACAGGTCTTTGGTTTATAGACACCATGAATGAGATGCTAGACGGGCTTTGCGATGCAAACAAAGAGGAGGTGTACACAAACGATGGAGTCCTTGTTAATACGAGCTCAAACTCCATCAATTTAAATTACCCCCCGTTAGGAATAAACACCATATTGAGGTGGCCAGAATATTTAAAATTTCACAGCATAATTACGGGCATTCATATTTTCCCCATCTATGAAGGAATACGCAGCATGTTTATAAAATACCAGAGCCAAAAACTGCAAGGGAAAAACAAAAAGGTAGCAAAAAGCGCTACCCTTTTGTCTTTACCCACATTTCCACACCAAAATGAAAAGGATAGATGTATATCAAAGACATATTCAAATTTGCCAAACTTCAATATCCCAAATGAGACAGAAACTACTACAAATGCACAACAATACCCTGCCAGCAGCTTTCATACGAAAAAAGGTGGCAGCATACATGATGATGATTATGATGATTTTCTCTTCTCAAATTTACCATACTTAATCCAAAGCATGAGAAACAAATATAATAAATTTTGCGATCATGTTGGAGAAACGCTAGAGCATATAGATAAGGAGAATTACACATTTAAGCAATACTGTTTTGCAGTTTCGAAAATGTTTGTACAAAATTTAATAAATATGATACCCTTTTCAAAGTTTCCTGGGCTGATTAGCCATATGACAAATTCATTCCACACCTGTATCCGTCATGACCAAAATGAAGAATCCATGATGGAAACCGATTTTATCAACACGTATAATTTGCAATATAGTAACAGCAAGATGGGAACTGCATATTCCCTACCGATGGAGTTGGATAGGTCCATGTCAAATTTAAGTTCCACCATTCAGATGAATTGCATGGGTCACACAAAAAACGCGTTGCCGAATTCGAACGCAGTGTTTGCTTCCAAGAGCAGAGGGAGTCACATCTTTACCAGGGGAAGAAGTATCAACATAAATGACCAACAGAGGAGAAGGCATAGTTTTTCTCAAAATTTCTATGGCACCCAAAAGGACAGAACAATTTTGCCAGGAGGTATACTTGAGGAAAGACGAAATTATCTAAGTGGAAATTTTAACACCCTCCCAAAGTACGTAAAAACTTGTGCCAATAGTCGCAAAAAATTGAGCAATTCTCTAAGACCAGGCGATTTAATAAAAATGGCAAGTGTAAAAAATAATGCTCTTATAAACTTGGGTACATTACGCAAGTGTAAATCGTCGCACGACTCGTTAGGAAGCCAAGAAGTAATGCCAAAGGTTAACACAGAAGTGGGGGCGGACGAGGAGGAAGCGGATGCGGCAGGTATGCACTTAGATAATTCGCAAAAGAACTCCTCCGATGAGCTGGGCGAGATGTTTAATGCAACCACCAGTGAAAATTACTGCACGGCGAAGTCGATGCCCCTTAATTAGTTCACCCAACTTGGAACAGATGATGTGAAGGAGATTTTTTTGGGGGGTAGACCAGGACAACTAGGTAACGTCAAGTAGGCATGTAGGCGTATAGGTAGCAAAGGGGGGGGGGCGATGCTGGATTGGTCGTGGTCCGTCTCCAGAACCTACATCACATCACCACCTATGCGTATGCACAGTAAAATAATTGCCCCGTTTGTATTATACGAGAGCGTCCTCCGAACATTTCACCGTTAGCGCTTTTTTTTTTTTTTTTTTGTCTTTTTTTTTGCGGACCTGCTTACACACCACACCTCGATGTATGTGCCCGTTTGTGCACGGCACCGCAACCCCAATTAACACATTTGCTCAAAACTTTACATTATCATTTGAAAACCGTAACTTTTAATTAATCCTTTTTTTGAACGGCTCCATGTAATAGCATCCCTGTCCCCCTTCGCCTTATAAGCAACGTCAGAGAGGAAATACGCCTGACATTTCAGCATCACCCTCATTAAGTAGTGTTATGTATATCCAATAGAAACGGCGGAACGTTGACTGTCTACCCTTTCTGACGCCACGAAGTCGTTTTTAATAAAGATGGTACAAGGTCCTTTCTCACAGAAAACCTCCTTTTGCGTGTTCCCGAAATGTTCACAATGCTAAACGACTGAGCCGTATTTTCCACGTTCTCCAGAAACTGCGTCGATGGGAAGGGTCTCCTACCAAATATGACCCATGCATTATGCACTCACATATATGCACATAAAAACGTACAATTCTCCATACACCGAATTGTTGTGCAAAATGATGTGAAGAATTTGTTTTAACTCCATTTGCGCGTTGGAAGGAAATACCCGTTGTTTAAAACAATTCTCCGCTTTTAAAATTATACCTTTAATTCTGTTCCTATTAATGACGTGCGACGGCCATGTGGCGTATAAAACACAAAATTGGACGTGTGCGAATGAGTATATAAATGCCATACCGTATGCACAATGGTATAGCGCTTCCATTTGTGCGAAAAAGGTACATCAGCTATTTGTTCTGTTTTTTTTTTTTTTTCGTATATGTTCCGCTGTTCCAGTTATGTTAATCAGGCAAATCGCGAAACTGGGGATTTTTCCCTTTTACTTTAATCAAAATAACATCATGTGGGGCATAGCAATTTGTTCATTTACTCATGGGGTTCAATTGAGTACTGTTTTTATATATGCGAGAACAAAAACAATGCGTCTTTCTTTTTTTTTTGCTTTTTGTACTTATATGAGTTATTACATTGGCCTGCTTTACAATAACGTGTAGGGAGGCGGGGGGTAAGTATTCATGAATAGACAAATGGAACATGAAGGTTGTGCATAGCCAAATGGCTGTTCATCCTATTTGTTAAAGCTACAAAATGTTAGCATCCCCATTTGCATATCCAATTACAGTGTATTATATATACATATATAATATTATTCATATTGTATATATTTATGCCTATTTGTACGTACCATTATGCCACAATCGCATTCTTCGGCACTGGTATTTTTATGTCGTATGGTATATATGGGGTTGACTCGCTGCTAATATTTTTTGCACCTCACAGGGCGTTTGCTTTTACGGTGAAGGAAATAATTGCCCTTTCCGCTGCTCTCCCTGTTGCAGTTCGCACTTTTGCGTAACCAGTTGCCGTTGGGTGCATTTTCCTCACTTTTTTTAAAGCATTTCGAATTTCCATACATACGTAATATATATATATATATAAAATAATGTACATGTTGCCGCCTTTACCACAACTCATTTTCGCTCCTCAGAGAAAAAATGATACATATTGTCGTGTTGTCATTGCATCAATGAGCTATTTGCCTGATGCCTTTGCAGGAGACTAATGCCATACAATTCTCCTTTATATAAAAAATTAAACAAATTTCCCCAGCCATTCATCAGTTCATGTATCATATCGTGCGTTCTCCTGCGCAACTGTATGTACATATATATACATATATATGTTTCCACATTTTTTTTTTTTTTTTTTTGATTAGTTGTGGAACCATGTTTTTAACGAACTTTTTAAATAAATGCCTCCACGCTCTCATTTTTTTTCATATTTTTTTTTGTGATGGTACACGTACGTAAAAGATAGCTGTGGGATTTTTTTTTTTTTCTTTTTTTCGTTTTTCTACCTTATACAGCAATTTGTCAGGTCAGATTAGAGACCACTTTTTTTCCCGCTGCGTTCATTTGAACCTTTCGTGTGTCCGAGGGCGCCTTGGGTACACCATCGCGTCTTGTGAGCGTTGAGTTTCTCGCCATCAGTGAAGCCACCTAACAACGGTGAAGCCCCCACCCCTCCCTTACGAACGTCGCATATTATGAGGCGCTTAGGGAAGCCACAGGAATGAACCTTCTCTGATAGGAAGAAAAGGGAAAAATGACAACTATGATCAAATTGCATTATGATGAGAAAAATGACGAAGAAGAAAATATGATCATTCGGTGCGCCGACTACGAGACGTTCAAATCCTATGTACTAAAAAAATACGATAAAATATACGAAATTGTAAATTATGAAAATGAAAACATAAATTATTATAGTGTAAAATGGATCAACTTCATAAACAGGAGAGTACCTATTTTGTTGCAAAATAAAAGCGGACCATGTCCTCTTTTGTGCATTACGAACATTCTACTCTTACGTAACCAGTTACAGATTGACAAAAAAATTAAAAAAATATCGCAGAGCTTCCTTGAAACTAAAATTATGAACATACTGTTAGAGTCCAATAGGAAAAATGTGACTGATAACACCGCGTCGTGTAATTATAGGAAAAACATAATCGAGTGTGTAGATATATTACCCCAGTTAAAATATGGACTAGACGTTAATTGTAAATTTAGTAATATTCATTCATTTGAGTACACAAAGGGGTTGTGTATTTTTGACATGCTGAACATCCCATTATGTCATGGATGGGTCATCTCGTCGGACGATGGAATGTTTTACTCCTACTTGAAAGATTACTCCTACAATGTAATAATAAATAAAATTGTGAGATATAATGAATACCACGAGAGAAAGAAAAAAAAGGACGCAGACGAACCGTCCAATGAGAAAAGCACCAGTTTGTACCAGTTGGAGGATTTGAAGGAGGAAAAAAGGGATGACTGCGATTTGGGAAACCCCTGTGAAAGGCATGCTCTCATGGATGGCCCGATAAATAACCCAGGAGGAGCCTCCAACAGTGACTACAAAGGTGTCACCAACGATGCCGCCGTCGACTTAGCCAAAGGAACAAGCAAAAGAACAGAAGAAAAAAATAATAAAAAAAAAAGCACAAAGAGTGTACCCATCTTTCCAGATGACCTTGATCAAATATCAGAAAAAAATTCCAAAAAAAAATTATTGCAAGATAGCTCCTCTGTGCCCGTTACCACTGTCGCTCCGTTAGATGTAGACACACCAAAAAAGAAGAACACATATTTAGGCAAAAAAAAAACAAGTGGAGATACGTGTGGCAGTAAAAGTGGAACTCAAAGCAACGTGATTAACTTGAAGCAGCCGTGCTGTGTAGATTTAGAAAACGGTACAAATAAGAACAGCACGGAAACGGGGCGGAAGTCGGACGGATTTGTTGTGAAGGAAGGTAAGACACCAACTAATGTGGACATCTCTGCAGAAAAAAACAGCGCCAATAGGAACTCTACTGCTAGCGCTAATGCAAATATAAGTACCGTTGCCAGTGTTGTTAGCCACATCAGCAAAGATAACAACATCGGCGATGGGAGCGTGGTAAAGACGCCAAAATTTCCGGAGGACCCCCTACCGACCACCTGCAAAAGTCTAATTCCAATTGAATACTCTTCTGAGGGAAATACCAAGGGTAGGTTGAAAAAATCCTCCCTGGACGAAAAAGCTATCAGAAATAAAGAACTCTTTATGGAATCCAACGAAATAGCTAGCTTAACTAGCGAAACAGCAAATGCAGACATAGCAGATAATTATACAGAAAATAGTGAAAATTTTATTATGAAAAATTACAGTACAGATATAAATTTAACTCCATATGAAATTAACGAAGCGCTAGTTATTTCGGAATTTCTAGAAACGTACAAAACTCAATTGACATTAGTTGGGTTGCAATTATTGCAGGAAAATTTGAACCCAAATCAACTTGTAGCCTTTTTTAGGAATAACCATTTTAACACCCTTTTTAAATATGAAAATAAACTGTTCCTGCTGGCTGCAGACATTTCCTTTCTACATTTGAGTTGTACATGGGAATTATTTGACAATGTGGATAATGACACCTCCTACTACGATAACAATTTTAGGTGCATATCGACTCAGAAAAGTTTGCAAAAGAATTTAAACAGTTCTATTATTTATTTGGATTATTATGATAGAAGCAGTTCCAAAAATAATATGCAGTGTGTCAAGTCTAGTACGACCTTTTCCAATGGTAAAAAGAAGAAGAAAAAGTGTACCTTTATGTAGGTTGCTGCGCTTGCGCGTGTATATTAGGTCCCTCTACTTGGACGGGCACTCACCTTTCAACAGCGCGCATAGATATGTATATATACATGCCCGCACATGTGTGCAGGCCGTAGGCCCGATATATGACTTATTTGTGCATTTTTACTTATATGTGATTATCCTGCATTTTGGCTTTCTCTTTTTTTTCAAAGTGCCAAAGCGAATTCTCGTCTCTTTCGTATATCCACTCCCTCCTCGAGGCATGTGTACCTACATATGCTCCCCATTTTAAATATGAATAATACTTAAATATGCTGCGCATGCATTTATGTTTCCCCTAATTAAATTTCCCAATTTAACTGAATAAGTACTCATGTATATATATATATATTATATGATATGTCTTTTCAGAGCATATGCATGTGTACGTGTGCGCACAAGTAGGCACATGCATATGCGGTTTAATTAAAATTTTTCGTTTCCCCTTTTTTTTTTTTTTTAAATGTGTGTGTGTGTTTAGGCATATATGCATTTTTAAATGCACGCATTTTTAAGTACACGCATTATTAAGTGCATACATATTTTTAAGTACACGCATTTTTAAGATATCCTTTCGAGCAACTCCTTCAACAAAAGAGTCTTCTGCCTTAGGCAGTTTTCATTGCAGAGGAACACATTTGTATACTTCAATATAAAGTTGTAAAACGTTAGTAATAATGTTCTTTCCTTTTTGTCGACAAAGAGGAGGACATAGTTTTCCTTTCCGCCATTCGTGAGGATATATAATATGTCTATGAGCACTACGCACTCGGCACAGTTTAGCAATTCTCCCACATCTTCCCTTTGTTGGGCATGGGCCAATTCTCCGTTCGAAGGTGACTGGGCAGTTTTATTTGTATCCTCATCAGCATTGTTGGAAAGCTCTGTGGAGGCGCCTCTCTGCAATTTTATTTTTATGCCCTCCTCGTTGTCCACATTTTCAAACAAGGACAAAAAGTTATTTTTAAAAAGGGAGTCCAATATATCTACGTAAATGTCTTTATCGAGGTTGAACTCGAAAATGCCTTCTTCCAAAAAAGCAGTTTTGAGAATATCGATTTGTTTTTTGAAATTACTTTTTATTTCATTTGAATTCCAAAGGAGTTCAAAGCTTATCTTATTTTTAATTTTGTTTTCCCCAAGGCTTGCTCCATTTGAAATGGTGAGCAGGGGCGGCTTCATTTCTTCCACGTCGCTCAGCGCGGTGTTATCGCTCAGCGTGAGGCTGCTATCCGTGTCGTGGTGGCAATGCGCGTGATTATCCATGTGGCTATTCTTTTCAATGTCCCTGTCCGTATGCCCCACATTGTTGTGCTCCCCCTCAGACGCTTGTTCCACGCTGTTGTTTTTTCGCACCCGGCCGCTCGCCCCATCATCCACCTCTCGATGATTCCCCCCTTGACAGAAATGCCGTAGGTATTTCGTTTCCTCACAAGGGGAACTCCACCCCCCAGATGCACACCGGGTACTTGTCTCCTCCGTGTTGGACACCGCCGTGAGGCACTTAACGCCGTTGCTATTATTTTCCAAGGGGGTCACATCTGCAGTGTGCTCTCTTGATATAAGTTGAATAGCTAACAGCCTTGGCTTTAGTTTGTATCTCTCTAGAAGGGTAGATGTGTACTCAGCTTGTCTCCTCGTCCGTCTTTTAGCATCATTTTGTGTTATCACATTTTGTAGCAGCTGAATTGATTTGTCAATATTGAGGGTGGAACAGCTGTTCATATCCTTTGCACACTCCTTGGAAGATTTAAAATCCTTAAGAGAAAATTTATAAATTTTTAGCTTATATCTGGCCATCCCTCTTAAGTAGTATGCCTTGAAAAGAACATACTTAATATTCACCGTAAGGGAATTTTTAGCTATGCAGTAGTTAGCACAATTTTTATGCTCAGGCAAAAAATAATGGTAAAATAATATTATGGAAGAACAATCATTTATGCTTTCAAAATAGCAAGACACTCTCTGATACACTAATGATCTGTTCACAAGAACTTTAGTCCTAAGAATACTTAACTGTTCAATATTTTTGTTCATAAAAATTTGTTTTTTGTTGGAGAGTACATCTAAGTATAACTCATTATCTAGGTTTTGCTCGATCTGTAAAAATATATTATTGTTGCTTAGTTCGAAGTCGATATAGTTAATTAGGTCATTATAATTTTCTAGGCATTTATGGTACCTGTTGTTTTGGTAGTTAAGTTTTCCTTCTTCGTTTTTGGAGAGGTACATATCATACACTTTGGATCGGACCTTCACTAATCGGTCTTCTTCATTTCGTGCGTTGAGCACACAATTGGTACTTTCAATTATCCCACCTTCTGTTTCCACATTTCCGTAGCTACTATTGCACATGTAGGCTTTTTTCCCTCCTTCCATCTCCACGGTAGGGGCTTCTTCCGTGTTCTCCGCTCCATGAATTGACCCCTCAGAATGTGCTCCCTTTTCGTTTTCCTGCGGTGCTTCCCGCATGTAGCCTCCACCATGACCAGTTGATTCCTCTTCGTTATTATCAATATCATCTACTTTGAGTTTATCCCACGCACTGTAGTAGCTCTCCAGCGAGTTTTGGTCTCTCTTTAGGGCATTATTATTTCGTGTCCATTTTGTTTCCCCGTCAATGTGAGCACCGTTGGGATCCACAACCTTTGACGTCCTCCCATGGGGTTGCCCCCCTTGTCCATCCTGGCCCTGTTTCATCTCTGGTTTAGCGGCAGCGCCATTTCTTACTAATGACGGTTGCTCCTTCCCACTACTCGCTCCTACATCTTTGCTAACTTCGCTTTGCCACGCGTACAGATCCTCGAAGTATTCCTTTATCTCCTCCGAGTTGTGCTTCAGCTGCTTGGCAATTTCGACATGAGACTGAGCCATTTTGCGATCAACCTTGCCCTCACACTTAGCAAGTTACCGCGTTAGTCAGTTGACGGCAAAGTGGATAGGCGGCTGTTTTCCCTCCTTAATGCTTCTTTCCTCTATAATGCCAATCCTGTCAGTTTTTCTACACAAAACCGCGCACACGGGTGTTCCTTGTTCAAGTTTGCACACGCACGGTCTAAAGCGCATCTACTAGGATCTCCCACTCCTCAATCGTAGGTATGAAATAAATTAGGAATACTTTTTTTTTTGCCTTTGTTAACCGGGTGTTATATTGTGGTACATCATCTTGTGCTATTTTGTGCACCATCCAAGATGGGTAAGGGGGAGAAGTACAAAAGAGCGGCACAGACTTCTTCGCCCCCATTTGGAGGATTTAGATAGCAATCCCCGGTGATGGTGTTTCTAGCCTGCCATATCGTTCCGTCACCTCATGCGGTTATTTTTAGTTAGGCGTGCTACGGGTGCATATCAAGCCTTATTTTGAACATTGCACACGGGGAAGAGGACAAACGGTGTAAAGTGCGCTAGCGGTACACTTCCTCTCTCACTGCGTGGAAAGAAGTACGTTGGTATCCAATTCTTCCAATTTTTTGTGCAAAAATAGAGGCCTTTCAGGAGGCCTCACCTTTTCATACTCCACGAATGGGAATCATTGTACCCACAATGTTACGCACAGCGTGTGTGCCTCTTTCCAAGCGCTAAAGAAGTTTTTTTCCTCATTTCAGCCGCTCCGATGGCGACATTCACGCTTGTGAGATTTTTCTTATAATGTATAGAGCAGTTACCAAATACAGTGTGTTTTTGTTAGAACATAAATTCTGCTTTACATGCATGTATATACTTCTATATACACACGTACAAGACGTATATATACAAATATACATGTGGGATTCAGAAAACAGTGGTGGACAGGACAGAGAGAGATTAATAATTTTTTTTTTTGGAGTTACTAAAGACTGAAGTGATGCTTTTATAAAAAGTTTTTTTTTTTTTTGCATAATTTCAAATATTAAACAAGATATATATAAACATGTCTAAAAACACATGTAAACATATTTTGAAATATATAAGATGCTTAAAAATGATTATATACAAATTGTAAATTGAAAGAGTACAATCAAATACACCCCGTTTTCTTAAAAAAAAAATTCAGACGAAAATTAAAAAAAAGTGTACTGGATTGCTTTGAAATACGAGGAATTGTTGAGGGACAATAAGAATACCCTACATTTTGAAAAGAGGCAGATTACAAAACAGGCGACATAATACAAAATAGGCATGAAGCTACAAAACAGGCGTGGTGTTACAAAAGAAGCATACTACGAAATGGACACACAAAATACTAGGCGCGCCGCAAAATAAACGCACAACATCATAAGGGTGCGTTGCAAAAACACGGAACCGCAAAACGGCTGCTATGCCAGATTGGCAAGCTGCAAAAACAGCGCTGTTGTGAAACAGACGGGGCAGGGGGGGGGGGATAGGAAACTTGGGAGCTGCAAAAATATGTGTCTACAAAAAACTGGACACAAGTCGAACGAAGCCTCAGTTCTTCTCAAAGTGCTTCTTCATGGGGCCCCAATAAGGCTCGGGGTTCAGCAAGGTGAACAATTTCACATGATCAGTATTTTCTTTATTACTAACAGAAATATCTATATTGTCAATGGTGGAATTCTTTTTAAAAAATTCATACGACAATAATTTTTCCCTCAACTTTTCATCCTTTATGGTCTTTATGGAATATACTTTTTTAGGACTCTCTTCGGTGGTTTCGTTTTTCTGATTGCTCAGAGCATTCAATTCTTCCTTCTTCGCTTCCACTGCATCAGGAATTCTCTTTTTCGAATTTACTTTATAAATAATGGCACGAAAAATGTCCATAAAGACATCGTTAGGAGCATTTGTCTTGACGCTATCTGGGTCCTTGTGAAAATATGAAACTTCATAATTCAAATTTAGCAAGGCATTCACGAACAGCTTTCTAGAGATGGAGCACAGTCTAAAATTTCTAAATAAGTCTGGCAAATTATAATACAATGGAATATTTATTTCCTGTTTTAGGCACCTAAAATTTATTAATATTCTATCCCTCGACGTAATGGTGTTTAAATTGTAGTCTTGTAAATTTTCCAGTAACGATATACACGTGTGGATAAATTCCACATTGTGCAACTTGCCGATGTAGATGGGGCCACCTATCAGCATATCTCCTCCGCACTCTACACACTTGTTGGAAATGGTCAATTTTCCGCTTTTGTATTTATTCCCTATGCCGGGATTGCTGTGCGCTGGTCGGCCCGTGCAAGATGGCCCCCCAGTCCTCACATCAGCAGCGGCGTTATCAGGCCCGTCGCCAGCCACATCTCCCGCATTTTGTGTGTGCTCGCTATGCACAGTATTTTCCAAATTGCCAGCATCTTCGCCATTGGTCGGTCGTTCGAAATTGTCTTCATTCTCAACCACGTTATCAAATGATCCCTTATGAACCGTATTAACCCTCTCCTCCACATTATCGACGGTGTCCCCATCAGTCGCTTCGTTCGCAAAGTCTCCACCTATGACTTTTTCCTTCTCATAAGTATGCTTATTATCATCATGCAAATGGTCTAACTGTGCATGTGGAATATGTTCTGCATTGTGGACATCCTCCTTTTCCTTGTTCTCGTCGATGTCCTCCTCCTCCTCGGTGTTTACAAATGCTCCATCCTTATGCTTGTTCTGTTTCCCCCTCTTGCAGTACCTCTTATTATCCCCTACTTGTATATTCCTATCCTTTTTCAATGCCAAGGGGTTGATATGGAAGCTAGAACAATTGTTGCACTGATAAACCATCCCAGTATCGGTGCAGAGGTCCTTTGTCTGTAAGGTATCATCTATGACTTGTACTAATATGCGAATGTAAAAATCAATGTTAAGAGAAGAAAATGGAATAACACACTTCTTATACTTGGAGGCGATCGTTTTTATTTTGTAAAACAAAACTCTTATGCTATACTCTTTATTGTAATGAACTCTTTTGCTAAATATCATGCTGTTATATTTGTAAAAAGAAACATCTGGGAATTTTCCATTCAATACTCTCATGTCTGTATTGGTTATTAATATGAAGAAATTGCTTCTTCCATATTTTAGGCAGCTTTCCAAATATTCTATGGAGGATCCGTATGGGTCTATGTCGATTATATCGAACATGTACTTTTCCGTGAGTTTGCTCTTTTGAATAATTTCATCCATCATGTTTTCGCTTAGGGGGGTTTTCTCGTCCGCGTTTTTCGTGGCCACGAATGGGTTCGTCTCTCTGTGGTCTGCTGCACCGTTTAGTGCACCATTTACGGAACCGTTTAGTGAACTGCTTACTTCACCCTTTACTTCCCCCTTCAAGGGCCCACTTCCTCCTTCTGGCCCATTTGACCTTTCCGCGTACACCGTTTCGTCGCGCTCCTCGTCCAGCATATCAATTTTGGTGAAGGCCTCCTCACTGCTCGAGAAAGCAGTGGAGTCACTGTCCTCGAAATCATTGTGATCCTCAATAGACTTATTTTTCATGTCCACCTTACTCTTACCGTTCTTACTATGTTTATTACTATTATTATGATGCGGGGCGTTATTAATATTCATGTCTTCCTTAATCTCGTTGTTGCCTCTGCCTCTATTGTAATTCGTTATATATTTTAAAAACTTCAAAGCTTCCTTGAAGTAGTCGTTATAATCCGTGATGTTATTGACGTAGGTAAAACCAACGTCTAATTTTTTCATGTTTCTCTTTTTCGAATAAATATTGTCCACATTAAGAATGTTCATAACACTATTTGCATCATTACATAAAATTGTATATTTGTCCTTATTAATTTGATTTCTTTTAAAATTTCTCCTTATTTGCTTACATGCATATTTGTCAATATCATTTGTGATAATATGATTTATGGTTTCTCGTAATTCCTTTGCATACCTTATGCTTCTTATTCCGCTTGCACTTAACAACTCGACGACGTTAAATCCTCTGAACAGGATTTTTCCGTTATCCTTATTTTTATTTTTTAAATATATTTCTAACGCTTTTATTAAAATAATGCTCATGTCACGATTAAACACCTGGGCCTTGTTGTAAAAAATGTGGTTACTTTTGTTTTTTATTTTCACACTTCCTTCAAATATGTATTTGCTATTTCCTTTGTTGAACGCGGTTCCTCGCTCGCCTCCTCCTTCTACATCTCCTCCCTTTGTCTTTCCATTATTTCCAATGCTGTTCCTTTTATTTGCTCTATTATATTTATGGTGGAAATGGTTTTTATTCTCTTCAAGGAACTTTCTTTTGTGATTATCATTATTGTTTACTTCATTCTTAGTTCCTATCATTTTTTTTTTTTTTTTTTTTTTTAATGAAGCTTTTATGATAGAGGTGTAGTTCAGGTGTGCGTGCTCGACGTACGGACAATGGAATGAAGGGCACAAATGCGTTCAATGCGGTGTAAAATCGCAAGTGCAGATGGCGTCCAAGTGTATAAATACGTACAGAACAAAGGTACAGAGGGTTAAATAAGTGTGTGCTTGCTAGGCGTATTGTGTTGGCCGTAAACACGTGCGAAACGAGCAATACCATGCGTACGTAACATACAGACGTTGCAACGTTGTGCTATACAAATGTATATTGCGAATACGTGATGTGGATTTGTTTATCCGTACGTGCTAAGCAAGTAAAGGTAAAGTGCATACAGCGCATGAGTACGACACACCAGGGCTAATTATAAACAGGTATGCAGGTAAAACGTGCGACGTGTAAGCGATCAGTGTGCGGCGTCTATGCGATACGTGATGTGACGAGTATGTGCTGAATACGTGCTTCCTATGCGGACGTCAAATGCGTGCTGAACTCATAAACTGCTTTAAGTACTGTACACATACACAGATGTACGTGCTGTACACATGAACGGCTCATACATACTAAAAATTTGCATTATAAATAAATGCAAAAAAAAAAAAAAAAAAAAAAAAAAGTGTATGTGCTATATGGATGTATGAACAAATACGTAGATTAATTGTACTTTTTTTGAAGGCATTTCGTTCTCATAATTTTCTACACCTTTGCTTTCATTTAAAAAAAAAAAAAAAAAAAGGTAAAATAAAATGCGCATTAACGATAACATCATCATATGAACAGTTCACTCATTTTTTTATTTTCTTTGTTGGAGGCACAACGTGCTTATACGAAATGTACAATGTAATATATTATATAGTAAAATGTATTAATGCTTCATGTTCCGTTCATCATGCCTTACTTCCTACTACTTTTTATTTTTTACTTTGAAAAAAACAAAAAATAGAGGTTTCGTCTTTGCATTGTTAAACGCGAACATTTTTAAAAAACTTTGTCAAAACGAAATAGAACATGAAATGTAAAAGTTGCATACATACATATAATATATGTACAGTTCGTTTATTTATACAAATTCTTGTAAATGTATTTTATATTATAACTAAATGAAGAAAAAGGTAAAAACCAAAAGGGGCTTTTTGTTTTTTGTAAAACTTTGGGCTTTTTGAACTTTTGGATCTTATTTTGCGTTGTGGGGATTTTTGTTAAGATATTTCCGTTTTGGAGATTCTTATGTCATTTCTTTTTTTTTGTTTTTTCTGTTTATTGTCCTTTCACTTTTTGTGATTTGTTTCTTTACAAGTAGAATTATAGTATGCTTTGAGATTTAATATATGTTGGAAAAAACGAAAAAAGCGTTTTGTGCTTTTGTGTTTATTGGGGGGATTTTTAAATTGCGGTTCTAAAATGTTAATATATAATTTATAATAAGGTGGCTGTTTTTTTCTATATAAATGTTGACGTTTCCTTTTTTTGGGCGATATTTATAAAATATATATTTTTTATTTTACATAAAAGCATAAAGTGCGTGGTTGCGGATTGTTGGTGATAGTTTTGCTTTATGATAAGCCAATGCATAAATACGTACAACGTATAATATTATTTTACGTGCTTTTACATTGCGATACATGTTTACCCCTGCCTTGCGCGTTTTTTTATATTTTGTTTACCCCGTTCATTGTATATAAAATGAATGAGACGCATAAGTTTTTTATGTTTATTTTTTTCGCATTCTCGCATAGCATTGCTGGTATTTATTGTGGGTATGCTTTATATGCGCATCGTTTTATATGTGCCATGCGTGCGAACAAAAGGAAAATGCAGCGGGTTCAGAAATGGCCTTGTACAGTTTTTATTATGTATGCACAATGGGACGCGAAAAAGTGGCGAGTACATAGTTGTTATTCTTTTTTTTATAAAGGGGGAAATACGTACCCCCTTTTTAAAGGGTAAATAAAAAAAAGCATACAATATTCCCCTCATCTCAAAAAACCGCTTTGTTATTTCCCTTGTTGCCTTAAATTATTATGTGAGACAGGAAACAGAAGCAACACGAATGGTACATGTTGGGGGACGTTCCTATTAGGCACAAGTAATGCGACGAACAAGGAGGTAAACATTAAAGTTTATAATATATGCATTATACCTGTTATGATTAAACATGTAAGAAAAAAAAACGGTGCTCATTCGACAGCGCAGTACATTATGGACATGGCCTATACAACGCCTTCAACCCATCGTTCATGCAAGTATCGCGTTATGCGTGTATTATTTATAATATGGCCCACGCAGTATTTTTTTATATATTGCGGTGCCATCCCATTTAAGTGGAAAAGGCACGACGCCCCAACGAAGGGTAACGGGAAAATTGCAATTTTTTCTCCTCCTTTAAAGGTTATTTCTCACTTTAAAAAAAAAAAAAAAAAGATATACGCCGCAACGAATTAACCTAGCAAATTTAAATTGTAAAAATTGAGTATTCCCCCATTTTTACGCTTAAAAAAAAAAAAATAGCGCACGCATGTATACCGCTAAGGTTGCGCATAAATGGGCAACCTCTTGACCCTGCACCTGCAAGTGTGTTTTGCCCCTGCGCACATAAGCATACATTCGTGCAGATACGTATAAAATATTTTTAAACATAAAAAAGGAGTTATTATATAGAACTTGCAGAGTTGGCTAATCAGCGCATAATGTGAAGGGGCAAAAAAAAAAAAAAAAAAAAAACAGTATCGCGCAACCGTCGCCGGCAACTTGTAACGATTTGCTTAAGCTTGACAGACAACCGTTAGCAAAAGAAATTGCGCAGTGTTTGACAAAACTCCTATTGGGCTGTTTGCGCAAAAGTGCCCCATTATAATCGCGCAACCTGCTCGTATAACCGATGCGTTGTTCTGTGATAAGAAAGTAGCCATGTCCCCCCCTCCAACATTTATTATCGAGACCTCCCATAATATATTTTAGATGTAAGGAAATAAGTTCCCCCCACAGAGTGTGCTACAAACGACTTTTCACTTTGCTGATAAATAAAATGGGGAAGGTAAAACGGGGGGCATGTGGAAAAAGCACACTACTGAAAAGGCGTGTATGCCTTCTTTCTTGTCCTCAGTATTAGCTGCATCCCTGTTTTTGTGCTGCCTGCCTTTTTTTTTTTTTTTTTGTTTGCACCACATAATTATGCCATTTGTTTGAAACAAGGTAACCCCCAAGCTGGGTTGTCCACGTGGATAATTACACCGGGGCTCGTTACAATTAATTTGCGTGTGTTTTACATCACGCGCATGCAGGCAAAAATGTGCAAACAGTTGGTATACACACATGTACATGCACGCCTATGAATATGTATGCACACATATATATATGCATATACGTACTGCCCACGTAGCAGCGAATTTAACTTTGCCGAACAAATATAATAGGCATTCGTTAAATTCGTGTGGTGTACGCCCTTTTTGCAAATGGAAGTCTGTACATTATGTTCGCATAAGCTCTCTTTCTCTTTGACACACAAGGAATTGTAAAAAGGAAAAAAAAAACAAACAAACAAGCAGTGATGTGATTTTCCATTGAAAAAAAAATACCCCCCTAAAGCACTTGAAAACTACGCAAGACAAACAAATTTACCTGTATTATATAATGCAAGCCCTCCAGCACAAACATGTAAGTGTACACATATGCGTATTTAAAAGATATGCCTACGTACGTGTAAACACACATGTGCGTTATGCCATTTAGGTGTCGATGAGAAAGGAACACAAGCGTAAAAGAGAGCAAATATATAAAACCAGTTTTATGTTGTTCTAGTTAGCAAATGACAAACGCTTCCAATATTGACCAGGGGAAAAAA
>NW_012192600.1:128999-135546 GCF_000956335.1 Plasmodium fragile | reverse complement strand
AAAAAAAAAGAGTCATACAATTATAAAAGAAGTTCATGAAAATGTGAAAAAGGATAAAAATTTTTTTTTTTTTTTTCCGTGTAACATCTTTTCATGTGCTGAAAAAAGGAAAAAGGAAATTAAAGAATTTTGTCACATGAGGGGAATTATCCATTTTCTGAACAAAACGGGAGAAGAAAGCTATTTAATGCTTATTTTTTCATTTTTTCCCCTGTTTTCCATTTTTAAACCCTTTATGGCAAACCCCATTTTAAGTACGTTTCCACAAAGCACACATTAAATGGATATTTCTTCCCTGAGCACACACCACTTGGGGATACAGCACATCCGAATACACACCCAAGGGGTGACCATCTACCGAACGTACACCCCCTAGGTTCCCTGTAATTAAGAACGGCGCCAAATGGGGACACCCAAACGAGTGCCGTGAACCTTCTGTTATAAACACTTTCCCCACGCGCGTACACCTTATGCGCATGTATACGTGTGTATGCCCCTTGCAAAATTCACACCCACACTTGCATGCGAACCAGCAGCACGCACGTGCCCACCTACATACGTACATGCCTGCATACATGTACAAGCATCTCGCGTTTGTTCTCCGAAGCAAGTGTAAAACCGTGTGCAATTTCGGTTGCACCCATGCGAAATGATTTCCACGCCACGCTTGAGCAAAAAACGCATTGGCCCCTCTTCCGAACGTATTTAGAGGTGTGTCGAGGGGAAAAAGAAATATCACCTTAGAGACACCCCAGTAGATTAATTACGCGCCGGAATACGCGAAAAGGCGAACAGGCGGAGATTCGCAAAACGGGGGACATTTGCCAACCCGCTGTCGCGAGTCAAAAGGAGCGCAAATGGAAAACACGGGCAAAAAGAAGGTTAACGAAAAGAAAGGGAAAAAAAAAACGAACGATGTTAAGGAGCGGATACTGAGCGGGCGATCCGTTCTGTGCTTCGACGAAGAAATTGAATTCGACAAATGCGGTCCCGCCAGTGCAGAAATAGAGACCAAAAAGAAAGGCTCAAAAAAAACGACGCAAGGGAAAAAAGATGAGACACACAAAACCTCAAATGATAAAAAAAAAATAAAGGAAAGTAAAGGGAAAAAAAAAGGTTCAGAAAATGGCAACAATAATAACAGTAAAGATAATGACGGTGCAGACGAAATGGATGTTTACACAAATGTAGATAAGGATGGCTCATCGAATTTAGACCAAGACCATGTGTTTTACGAGCTAGACAGCTCCACCAACAGTTCTTCAATCCTCAGGACTCAGAAAAATAATATCGAATTGAAAAAAAAGAGTTCGTCAAAATTTATAAAACTACAAAGTATTAACAATGGTGAAGTGTTGAGTGCAGAAAATAATGAACAACTAAATAAATGGATCGAAACTTTGCCAAGTATCAATTCCGAAATTGGAAGTTTACTGAATAATCAACTTCCTTGTTACAGTATCCTTAACAATGTTAAAAGAATCAACAAAATAAAAAGTATCGCTTATAATGAGAATGAAGATGATGAAATGTTGAACACTATTGAAAAATCTAGTATTATGTTTAATTCTATAAAACTCAGCACAAAGGAAAAGTACATCATCAGATACCTTTGTGAAGGGTCCTCCCACACATTATCCGAGTTGGTCGAATTATTATTTTACGTCCTCAACAATGATGAAATAGTACGTGATAAGTTCCCTATAAACACCGCACCCAGTTCTGATAAGGCAGGAGACAACCCTACTTTTGCGCTGAACGAACAAGATAAAAACAAAAGCGGGGAAGAGAACGACATGTCGTTGAAGGGATCTAACGAAAATGAACAAAGTCACCAAAATCAATGCCACCAATCGATGGATAATTTCTCCGATGAGGAGTACTACTCTGAGGATACTGAGAAGAAAAACTATAACATCCATATCAGTAGGGAGGACCTCCTCGCAAGCATCCCCATTCTACTCAGCAGGAAAAGTCTAGGAGATAATATGAAAAAAATGAATGTCAGTAAACATGAAAATAACGAAAAGGAATGTCTATGGGTTTGGGAAAATGACAACTACGACATATTCCCTTCGTACTATAAAGAAGTATTTAAATACTTCAAAGAGTTCAGAAGTAACTTAAGCAAAATATATAAAACTTTAGTCAAATTAAAAAATTCCATTCTGAGTAGGGATCTACAGAGCATCATCAAAATACATGATTATTTAAATGAGCTAAAAAAGAAACAATATTTCGAATCTGAAAAAAGATGCAAAAAAATTCTAATTGAAAAAAAAAAAATCATCAAAAAAAAAATGGATGTGAAAAAACTAGAGGAAAAGAAAAAAAAAATAGAAGACGCCAAATTTTTGGAAGAAAAAAAAATCGCAACTATTACCAAGTTGGACAGCACTGTACCACAGAATAAGACTGAAGAGAAAAAGCCCAAGCAGCAGAACTTAATACTGTCATGGCTTACAATGAAAAAAAATCAGGCAGTAAATTCTGCCAATTCGAATGAAAACTCAGAACAAGTCATTAAATACCCAATCGCCAATGTCCTCAGTTTTAACGAAGCCCTCCGGGACAAATTGTTGGAAGCCCAAAACCAGTTACCCATATGTATGAACACGCGGAGTTGTGGCGTCGCCGCGGGGGAGGCAAGGGGGCTCCCCCGTATGTGCCGATCGTGCATGTCAGCGAATAACTCTCCGTAGATGCACCAATGATCGTTCTAGAGTACTTCTTTGCTCATTTGCCCATTTGTGTGTACTCCTGAACAGTGTGTACAACACCCGCACTCTTCCTCTTCCCTCCGTTTTCAGTCACGTGCAACCGAACGGGCCCCACAGAGTCGAGTCATATATTTAAAGGCAGTTGCAGTTTCGGTACGACATAAACAGACAGCAACGCTAACAGAAATGAAAGGGGGAAAAATAAGGGAGCTAGAGAGTGTTCGAATAACACTGCGCTTCTGCACCCCATGTATGAATGCACAGCCTTATGCATTCCCCACGTTCATCATGTACCACATTCACACTATACACGTCATGCCTTTTTTTTTCAACCTGCCCCTCTACTCAGATAAGCAAAAACTTCTCGCGGACTACGAGAACATATGCGAAAGTCACAAAAGGACAGTTGTGGATTACTTCAAAGTATATGGTGTGTTAAGCACGAGATGCGTCTAGCCATATTAATATGCCCACGCGATGCTGCGCAGGTGCATGCGTGAGAACATGTAGCAGTTTTTAATAACCCCCCTGTGATCATCCTTACAAGTGTGTTTTTTTTTATTATTTTTCGTGCCTCCTAAACTGAAACCCGCAGTGGACAATAAGGAATTCGTTGAGGAAATCCCGTCGGTTGACAGCATTGATGGAAGCAAGTTAATCATACAGGTGAAGAAAATTTTCGAATATGCTTACGTGGATTTATTACCACACATATTTTACTACCAACTTGGAATAAGTGCTTCACATTTTCTTTTTCTTGTCCTTCCAACGGTTCACATGCAGAATGAAAAGGGAGTGAGATCCAAGCTTTGGGAAGACAACGAATTTTACTCCAAGCTGAAAAATTCGCACTACATCAGGACCTTCTATTTCTACGACAATTCGTGGACTAGGCCATACATGTCCCTCCTGGTGCATAAAGTTTTAGACGTAATAAATTAATATTGTTATTTATTATATTTTTCCCTTCATTGCGTACCCCTCATTTTTAAGACCGTCATTTTTTTTGTCGCACGTTTCGCTACATGGGCGTGCGTATTATGGAACGTATTAGTTTCCATGTACATGTGGCCACAAATGTAAATTTCTCACACCTACGTACACCACAACCGGCGTTTTTATTTCAGGACAACATCAATTTGCTCCCTTATTATTACAATGATGACATGGAATATGAGAATGACACGAATGAGGATTACTACGAGAAGTTTGAGACCATTGATCTTACAACGGAGAATGAGGAAAACGAAACGGTAGACTTTTCATATGGGGGATTCTTGCCCCCTCACACATGTTGATGTTTATGCATCGCTGAATTGAATACTTAAACACATTGCCATGCGGTAGGGATCAAGTACAGCATAGACACGCTCCCTCTACACACACCTCTCTCAATCACAACCCTACAACATCTATAGGAAAGTGATGGAAGCTCTCAAGACATGTTCATCGTTCCAGATAATGAACTGAATAGGGACATCGACATAACGCCAATAACAGTGCCAACCAGTCAGGACATTCACTTCTTCTCATTGTTTAATTGGGAGTGGAAATTTGAAGGGAACCCCAAGCGCAATTACGACAGTAAGTGGCTCAACCAAGGCAAAAAATAAATGAAATGGAAAACCTTCAAATGATAAAATGGAAATATGTTAAAAGCAAATACGCACAATATAAGTACATTTGGGGGGTTGAATTTGTACGCACTTTTGTTCGACACACAAATTTTTTTTTTCTTTTGTATACTAATTTACATTCCTCCTTTTCACCTTGCGCAGTAATTAACAAAGACACGTGGAAGGAGTTCAACCTGATATACAAGGAGAACATTTACGGATGCCAGTACATGTCTTGGGGAAGTAATCACGACCGATTTTTCTCCTTTATGCTTTTATATCACGTGCTTAACAATTCATGATATTAATTTGTGCTGAATAATATCTACGCGGCTTTCCCAAACGTGTGCATATTTTTCTTCCCCCATTTGGCAGAAGAGAATAACCCCTTCATATACCTCTCCGAAAGGAACAATCCGAAAAACACTTTGGACAATTATGATATTAAGAAATTAATAAAGGTGAGTGAGCGTCGCAGAGTTATATCGCGAAAGTACTTACAACTAAGCGTTACAGTGTCTGTATTTTTTTTTTTTTTTTTTTCATTTTCACATTGCAATTATTTCTGTGTATACGTTTTTTTTTTTTTTTTGTAGCATTCTCATGGGAAGGCAACGAAGAAGGATGTTCTAGTGGACCAGTTCAAGCTCAAGTAAAATTAGTTTTAACTGTTGCAATTCAACAATGCAACGTTATGCGGCCGATTCACTAAGTTGGCGTTATTTTTATTTTTTTTCTCTTAGAAATGAGCACCTAACGAAGGCCGATACGGAGCGCAAGTTCAAGACTTATTTGGTGTACAAAAAGTGCGAGGATAACAGAAAGGTAATACTTAATTTTGGCATTTGTAGATGGATGGGGAAACACCCTCATCAGGGTGTGTGTAACAGGGACGATCTGAACAGAACAAAGACCGTACTGGCTTCTCATTTGATTTGTGATTCACGCACAGTAGGTTCATCACCACGTAGTTTATTTTATTTGCGTGCATTTTTTTTTTTTTGTTTTTTTTTTTGCCGCAGAAATGGATGGCCTCGGAAGAAGGAATTAAATTATTTAAGAACGAACAACTGCTGTCCAAAATTTATGACATCCGCAAAAGAAAGCTAAACCTAATTACACAAAAAATGGAACAAGCAAAGAGACAAAAACGAATGGACAGAGAAAATTTAAAAAAGGAAGAGAAAATAAAAAGGAAAGAAAAATCATATCAAGCAAAATTATTAAGTAAGGACAACATGAAAAAAGAAGAAGCACTAAAGGACCCAGAAAAATTGGAAAAGAAGGAAACGATTACGAAGAAGGAGGGGGCAAATATTGTCCAACTGATATGTTCAAGTAGCTCCCTCACTGGTACCAAGACTGTAAAGAAGTGATAAAAACGTGGACTCATATGTGAAGGCAAAATGGGAACTTACAAAAATGGCTTCACCAAGAAAATGGGGAAAAAAATGTACGTCCATATGGTTGGACATATAAAACAGAAGAGTACAACAACTGAGAATTAAAAAAAGGGTGTAATTTTTTTTTAACGTACATATTGTTATCCTAAACAAAATGGCCTTATGAGGGATGGACACCCACAAGAACAATTTACAATTATATTATTCTTCTGTTTAGCTTTTTTTTTTTTTTTTTCATAAGAAGTTACTACAGAGGGACCAAACTTCAAATGTGTTTATCGCGTTACTGCTTTCACACGTCCTGATTAATTAAACACATTTTTTCTTCAATTTTAATTTATGTGCATAAAATTTATAAATAAGTTGTGTACATTTTTTTTTTTTTCTTTTCTCCCTTTTTTTTTGACATGGGTATATTTACACAATTGTCATATATATCCTTCCTTTGGCGTTTAAATTGTAAAATTTTTTACACCTTTTTTTAAATAATATGGTGAAATTTTTTTTTTTTTTTTCCTACGTGCACCAGCATTAGCACCACCAACCTATATTTTTTTGCCAACTTCTTAACATTGTGATGATGACATAAACACAATTAGCTTCCATTTGCACATGGACTCTTTCGACTTTGAGTATGCGTGTACGCAACGGTGGGGGTATGGAAAAAATGTGCAAAAATGGCATGCGTGTACGTGAGTTGCGATGAGCTGCCCAGTTTACAAACTCGGCTAGGAGTGTTAATGCGTTTCTTTTTTTTTTTTTTTTTTTTTTTCATCTCCAAGTGTACGAGAATACGTTAGCGACGAAC
>NW_012192600.1:127721-128899 GCF_000956335.1 Plasmodium fragile | reverse complement strand
TACACAATTGTCATATATATCCTTCCTTTGGCGTTTAAATTGTAAAATTTTTTACACCTTTTTTTAAATAATATGGTGAAATTTTTTTTTTTTTTTTCCTACGTGCACCAGCATTAGCACCACCAACCTATATTTTTTTGCCAACTTCTTAACATTGTGATGATGACATAAACACAATTAGCTTCCATTTGCACATGGACTCTTTCGACTTTGAGTATGCGTGTACGCAACGGTGGGGGTATGGAAAAAATGTGCAAAAATGGCATGCGTGTACGTGAGTTGCGATGATTTGCCCGGTTTACAAACTCGGCTAGGAGTGTTAATGCGTTTCTTTTTTTTTTTTTTTTTTTTTTTCATCTCCAAGTGTACGAGAATACGTTAGCGACGAACGCGCGTCAGCAGATGGCAAACCGAAGGATGCATCTGCGGCAGTTACGCATATTCGTATTAGCTGTGCTCCCTACCCCAGGGTGAAACAAAAGAGTGGATATTTGCCTGTTTTTTTGTTTGTTTTTTCCCCGTATTATCACCCTCTCTCATGAGATCAGGTGACCATTTCTACCTCATGCGACGAAACGATGGAAAGAAACATCCTCAACAAGTACAAGAGCTTCTTCAATTTTGTTAATACTGTGAAAAATAAGGCAGAGAAGGAAAAGGCCCTGCGGTATAGCCAACATTTGTACTTAAAACATATATCAAGGAGCAATTATAACGTTAAAAATAATGTCGATCAGATTTATGACAATAAGCTTTTCCTGAAATACTGGATGAGGAAAAAAAGGCCTGGGGCAAGAAACTGAGAGAACAGCAGGAAAGTTCGAGCTATTTTTTTGTCAATAAATATACAAACACATGAAAATTTTCACTTAATTTAACATGTGTGACCTTTGCACTTTCAAGAAAAACTACAAAGGGTTAGCGGAGCTGTGTCTCCCCAAGGTGAAAATTAGTCATGCAAGAAAATACACCCAGGTTGTGTTCATAGCGTAACACATTTTTCGTATAGAGTTTCCACTTCAGTCGTGATTCCTTCATTTGGGTGAGAAAATTTGCCAAAAAAAAAAAAAAGATGTATGAAATTAATTTCCTCCTGCATAGGAACATGCCTTCAAGGTGTAGAGGACGGACCTCCTGTGTACGTGCGTGTTAGTTCCCCTCCGAGGTTGTTTTTTTTT
>NW_012192600.1:122499-124299 GCF_000956335.1 Plasmodium fragile | reverse complement strand
TGTTTTTTTTTTTTTTTTTTTTGTTTTCCAATTCTCATCATTTTTCACCATTTTTTTTTCGTGCGTGCAAAAAGCCACGCTTGCACACGTCAGCGGAACTAGCAAACGGCCAGCTCGCCAATCGCCCAAATTTCTATGTAGCCATAAAAGGCGACAAACGCTTGACGCACATAACATTTCAACTTTTGGAAAAAACAATTCCTATTTTGAGCAATTTAATTTTTTTTTTTTTTAAATGCCATAATAAGCGGGTTACATATTTATGCTTATTGTAACACGCACATTATGTCGTCGCTGTTGTCTTGGTTGATTTTTTTTTTTTTTTTGAAGGACAAGAGATGCTACACGTGTGGTCGCATAATGAGAGCATGTACATTTTTAGTCAGCCAAGTGTAGAAATAACAGTCCTGGTACACAAATTCCTGTGATAGAGCACTTGGTATTATAAATATTTAAGCGTTTTCAATTATTCCTTGTGCACATTATTTTATTTCTTCTTACATTTATGCGAAATCGACAAAAAGAAAACAAAAAAAAAAAAAAAATAGAAAACAATATAAATAGCGTCATATTCGATAAAAAACAAACATGAGGAGATAAAAAAAAGGAAAAGAAATTCCTTCCATGTGCACATTCGTGTAGTGTCCCTTTTTTTGAAAACCACATGAAAAGGTGTAAATAACCATGTATGTTCGTTATGCTTATCTTTTTCTTCCTTTTTTTATATAAAAAGTGTAAGAAGCATTCTTCAACCTTTCTATGTAAAAATAGTGTGCAAAGTATGGCGGATTTTGTGCCAATCGAAATAATTCTATGAGAAATTTTTACGAAAAAAAAAAATTCCTGTATACATACTGCGCATATATACACTATGCACATGCGTACATTTTTTGAATTCTACAAATTTCCGAGAATGGAAAAAAAAAAATTTTAAGGTGCGTATATACATCAAATTTTCTGCATAATCTTTTCTTTTTTTTTTTTTTTGTCAATTTCTCTGCTCTTACATTTCATTTCTAACCTTTTTTCTGCATTTTTTTTATCGTAAAATTCTTATATTTTCCCTTATGCGAGGATTATTACATGGGCGTTTTTTTTTTTCTTTCCCTACTCGCAGGAATTTGTTTTATTTATATATAAGACAAGCAAAAATAAAAAAGCAACCAAAAAACATGTGAGGCATTTTTGTTTTCCGTACATTTCCCCTGTGTTTTTTCTGTTTGTTCCGACCTTAGTTGAACTAATGGGATAATTTTTGTGTGAAACACATTCTGTTGCTCCAAAGTGGGGGTGGTTCCACTGGTACGCGCACTTGTGTTTAATTTTCTTCGTTTCTGCTTCATTTCTACTGCTCTATTGCGGCCACACTTCTGCCAGAGTGCTGCCATATAGAGTTTTGCTTATGCGCTATTGATGCCGGCGTTCCCCCCTTCGCAGCATATTAGTGCTGCATTTTTTCCCATTTTTTTCATTTCATTTCCACTTATAGTGCCCACTTTTACACACCCACTGCATTTTTCGTCTCCTAAGGATCAGGGTGTCCCACAAAGTACACGTGTACAATATTCTACGAAATTAAAAACAAAACGTAAAAAGATATCTTTTTTTTTTTTTTTTTACGTACGTAGCTTTTTTCCTTCATTCATGTTTTCCATGCTCTATAATCATGCTTGTTTCACAATGTAATTTGTTATAACTTTCTCTTTTTTTGTATTTAAAGTGAAAAAAAAAGGGAAAATAAAAAAAAGGAGTCCATGAAAACAAATTGTGTACTTTTTTTTTTTTTTTTTTTTTTTTTTT